>NC_136970.1:26483797-26532581 GCF_032717465.1 Coenobita brevimanus | reverse complement strand
CATTCACCCACTCCTTAGTTTCCCTCTCCTCTCTCTCTATCCATCTCTCCTTGTCTCCCTCTCCCTCCTTATGTCCCAGTCTCCCTCTCCCTCCCTCCCTCCCTCCCTCCCTCCCTCTCTCCTAGTCTCTCTGTACCATTCCCTCTCTCTCCTAGTCTCCCTCTCTCTCCCTCTCTCCGTCTCCCTCTCCCTCCTTCTCTCCGTCTCCCTGTCCCTCCCTGTCTCCTAGTCTTCCTCTCTCTCCCTATGGAAAAGCTTGAAAGAGCACAGCAAAGGATGACAAAGATGATACCTAGATTGAGAATTGGAACTGTACGAGGAACGTTTAGAAGCTCCTGAATCTCTTTACCTCAATTCAAACGGAGGTTACGTGGAGCTTACTTCAAGTATTAAAAATATTGAAAGGGCATGATAACATGGCTGTCGATAAATACACTACAGTTGATCACTCGAATTATAAGAGAGGCAATGGGCATAAAAATATTTGGCAAACGATTCTCTTACAATAACTTTGTAATTGCTTGTAGTGAAGTTTTGTAGATCAGTTATACATATGTTAGACTCGTGGACGAGCGGTTGTTATACGTGAGTAGTTTGTAAGTAGATAATCTTAATTCCCATTTGTCATGCAATGACAGGAGAGGTAAAGATTAGTATGTGACTATTTTTATTTGTCTTGGAAATATTCACAAAGTCTCTCACACACGAGTGAAGTATAAAGTCCCGCTAGCTAACCTCTCTGGCTCTCTCTCTCTCTCTCTCTCTCTCTCTCTCTCTCTCTCTCTCTCTCTCTTCCACCCTCTCGCCCATGTTGCTAGGCTCCTTCTCCTTACCACCTGCCGGTTCTATAGCTAGCCTCCTTCTGAGCTCTGCTTCCTAAATTCTGGTGTAGCAGGGGTCGTGTCACGTGTGTTACACTGTTGTCAGTCGTTCTAGAAGCCTGTGTGTGAGTATGTGTGTATGTGTGTGTGTGGTCACGAGGCGTTGTCGTTTGCCTATCAAGCATTCCTGCAGGCTAGAGTGTGTAAGCATGATTAGCATTGCTCGATTCTCATGAGACACAATACCTATCTTGCTGCTTTCATTCGTCTGTTCATCTCTCTATCTATCTATTTATCTATTATGATTTGTAATTATAATATGGAGTCCTGACAATTCTAGTCGCATGAAGCTAAGCATTTCTTCTTTAACGGATTTGTAAATATATGGAATAAATTACCCTCCAATGTAGTAAATTGAAATACAGTACTGACCAATAAAAATGTCGCCTGGATAAGTATAGGCCTATGTCGTCTAACCCCAGCTTAATATGTTTACTCCTGAATAAAACACTTGTGTATGTATAATTTTGTTTTAATTTATTTTGTTTTATTTTTTTTAGAGCCTGGATCAATTTATTAAATACAAATATAGTATATGCACAGACTAGGATATGCATAGATAGCCCTGAGTTAAGAGTCACTAGTCATATTTCGACCTGTGGTGGGCTGTGAATCACTGAGGGTCACTGATAGTTAAGTGACCACCATCGGGATTTTTTAAATTCTACCAGGAGTCACTGCTTCAGGAGGGGACTTGTGTGCTTGTCCCGCATGGGAAATTTTCTAGTCTCAGTGGAATGAACGGAGCTGAGGCCTGATTGACTGCTGCCTACCTTAATAGCGCCAGGCAAGACAGCCGCACCACTCCCTGAACATCCACACCTCGTCCACTGTGCAATTTCCACGCTGTGTCTGCAGACACCCTATTAACTCAACGTACCCATACATAGCTTTATGAGTTAGTTATTTTTTCGATTATTCATTTTGCTTTACTACTTTCTCTTCCAGGTTATTCATACCGGCAGCTTATAAAGAATTATAGAATGTAGCTTTTCCTTTGTGTCTTCCCTATGAAATTTCCACGTCAGTTTTTCCATGCTGCATGGTGATTTTTCTCACTTTTTCTTGCCAGTTTTAACTGGAGGGCTTGGAGGCTGGGGGAGCTCTTCTTGCTTTACTATCCTTATCCCTTCCAAAGCATGTTGAGTTAGGATCTCGTAGTCACAGTCTACTCTTGCAACAAACAGACTCGAAAGGGACCATAAGGTTCTGTTGCTGTTTGCTTTCCTTTGTACTCCTCTTGTTACTTATCTCTCTAGTCTCCCTATATTTTCTAGTCTCCCTCTCTCATCTCATCTTCTAGTCTCCCTCTCTCTCCCTACTCCTCCCTAGTCCCTGCCCCTCTCCCTACCTATATCCCTAGTCTCCCTCCCCCTCCCTCTCTCCTATCTCTCCCTCTCTCACCCCCTATTAAACGGTCTGCAGTCTATCATATCTCATCTCAAAAGTGTCCTCGTCTCACGTAGCCTGTTGATCTGTTGATTTACCCTCAAACGTTTTTGTTAAATGCAAACGTTTATTTCGGCTATGCGTCTGTCTACTAAAGCTTGGTAATTTAAGTAACAACATTCTGCATACTTTTCAAGGAAAGGGTGCCTTGATTGGTTACAAATTTATGCATGGTGTTTTATTTTTATTACAGTGATGTAATTTGTGTTGCTTATACGTGTGTGTGTGTGTGTGTGTGTGTGTGTGTGTGTGTGTGTGTGTGTGTGTAACACACCAAAATATAAATAAACAATGAAAATAATGGAAAGTCGGAAAAGTGATACAAAAAACACATAACAAGTGAAATATGCAGAGAAGAGCAGAAGGGCATGGCAAATTTAGCTCTCACTTTGGTAATTATAGTGCTGAAATTGGCGTGGGATGTATGGAAGGGGGATGAGGAGTTCAAATAACGTGTATGTGAGAGGATTCCACATATTGTGGTGTATGGTGGAGTTTTCTGGTATGAGTGGGGTGTGAGGGGTTAAATATAATGAAGTAGGGAGATTCAGCTATAATGGTGTGTGAGGTTCAGATATAATGGTGTGTGGTGGTTCAGACATAATGGTGTGTGGTGATTCATATATAATGGTGTGTGTTTTAAATTCAGGATATAATGGTGTGTGGTGGATTCAAGATATAATGGTGTGTGGTGATTCAGATATAATGGTGTGTGGTGATTCATATATAAAATGGTGTGTGGTGATTCAGAATGATAATGGTGTGTGGGGTTCCTAGATATGATAGGTGTGTGGGGTCTCAGATATAATGGTGTGTGGGAGTTCAGATACTAATGGTGTGAGGGTTCAGATATAGTAATTGTGTGTGGGGATTTCAGATATAATGGTATGTGGGGTTCAAGATATAATGGTGTGTGGGGGTTTCAGATAATGATATGTGGGAGTTCAGATATAATGGTCTGGCAAGGGAGTTCAGATATAATGGTGTGTGGGAGTTCAGATATATTGGAGTGTGGAAGTTTCAGATATGAGTGGGCTGTGGGGAATCAGATATAGTGGATGTGGAGGGTTCAGAGGTAGTGGTGTGTGGGGGTTTCTGATATAGTGGTGTGTGGGAGTTTCAAATATGGTGGGGCGTGGAGGTTCAGATGTGGTGGGGTTAGGGGTTCAGATATAGTGGGGCTTGGAGTTAAGATATAGGTGGGGTGTGGGGTTCAGACATAGTGGGGTGTGGAGGTTCAGTTAAGTGGGGGTAGAGAGGGTTTCAGATATAATGGAGTAAGGGGGGTTCACACACACCCGGGAGGGTGGCTTCAGTTATAATGGATTAGGGGGGGGTTTCAGATATAGTGAGGTGGGGGGGTTCAGATATAGTGACGTGCGTGGTGTTCATTTATATAGTAGGGTGTGTGGGTTTGTCAAATATAGTGGTGTGGTGATAAGGGTAAGGTGAGACTCCAGAGGTTTATGCCTTTGGTAAACCACAGTAATCGCCTCATGACGCCATAATGGAAGTGCCGCATATGAGTTACCTTCTCTCCATTATCATCACAATGCTCTGGGAACACAGACTATGCCAGATTATTTACAGACTCCATCTAAAACATAATATACCAAGAGAAAATAATAAAAGCAAAGGAAATTAATCTACAAACAGAAAAATATACAAGGAAGAAAATTATTTAAATGAAAAGCAGTTGAAAGAAGAGAAACAAAGTTAGGTATGGTACGGAGATAAAGAGACAGGTGAGAGAAACGAAGGGAGCATCAGGGGAAGGAGGGAGCTATAGGAAGGGAGTGAAAACATGGTGGCAGGGAGGGATGTATGGGTAGAGAGGGAAAGCATAGAGGAGGGGAGGAAAGAATGGGGCGGGGAGGAAAGTATGGAAAGGGAGGAAAGCATGGGAGCAGTGAGGGAGGCATAGGAAAGATGGGCCGGCATGGGAGCAGGGAGGGTGGTAAATGAAAGGGAGGGAATCCACTGCGGGCAGGGGAGGGAGGAAGCATGGAGGCATGGGAGAAGGGTAGGAATGATGAGTATTTACTGATGATGAGGATGATTGACTGTTCTACTGATGAACACCATTGTGAGCTATGCAGACGGTAAACCAGCAGGGGAGGCAGACAGAGGGGCAGGGTAAGCAGAGGGAAAGGGTAGGCAGACAGGCAGGAAAACGTAGAAAAGAAGGGAGTAGGCTGAAAAGGCAGGATAGGCAGACAGGCTATGGCTGTAAACATGAAGGGGAAGTAGAGAGATAGGCAGGGTAGTCAGACAGGTTGTAAACGAGAAGGGGAAGTAGACAAATAGACAGGAGGCGACAGTTAGGCGGCGGAGGCAGGTAGGCTGTATACGAGAAGAGGAAGTAGACAGCTGTGCAGGGGAATGTAGGCAGATAGACAGGGAAGGCAGGACAGGAACTGTAATGAGAAGGGAAAATAGGACAGACAGGCAGGGGAAGCAGACAGGCAGTAACGAGCAGGAAGACATGGCACATAGGCAGGACTGTGACAACCGAATGGATGACTTACCTCTCTTCCCCTCCCACTCCCCTTCCCTCCTCCTGCTACACCCCCCTCCTCTCCTTTCCGTAACTGTCTTTATTTCCTCCCATTCCTCCCTCCCTTCTACTCCTACTCGATCTGTTTATATTTGTTACTGAATGATCTCCAGTATCTCCCACTCTTTGTTAAGAAAGGGAAATGGGAAGAGAGTAGATAAATGGGCAAAGGACTGGTGGGTAGGTTGGAGGGGAGGAGGAACAAGGAAGGAGTAAGGAGGGAAAGAGAGCGGAGATTGGCTGGGGGAGAGAAGCTGAAGGAACGGGATGGATAGAGGGGTAAAGTGAGGTGGGATGGTATTGCAGGTGGAGAAAGGAGGTAGAGAGAGAATGGAGAGAGGGATGATTTTTCCAGTACCAAAGTACAATTTCTCTCTTCAGAAGTAAACTGGAGGAAATTAAGTAAGCTGGCGGATCGTGCAGGTGACGGAAAGAAGGAAACAGAGGGAAAGAGGGAGGGAAGGGATGAAAAAGAAGTGTGGGGAAAGAAATTTGGATCAAAAAGGATTGGAGGGCGGATGTGGTGAGGAGGGGAAAGGGGGAGGGAGGGGACGGATAAAGGGGCGTGAGGGGAAAGATGTCTGGCTGGATTTAAAAAGGAGTGTTGACTGGTAATCTGAATATGCAGTTAAAATGTGTTTAGTGTCACAGAAAGGGAGGAGTCTCAACTGACTAGAGTTTATAATGCCTGAAGATTATTGTAATGAGTCTGTAAAAGTTGTTTGGTCACAGGCTTATTTGAACCGTGAACCCGGAGACCCTTAGGTAGAGAGCTGCGCAATCCTTGTCCTGCAGTTCACCATCTTTCCTTTCAGTATATAGGGAGAGCGTTAGGGGAACGCTTGTATATCCAACCAGTGGCGCTTCTCCCGGCTATATTAGTACCACCAAGTGAAGGCCTTGCCTCTTCAGCAAATAATTACTTAGGCTAGCTTCTTTCCTGCAAGGTTGGATACACAGGAGCACCCGGGCACACAACGCTCATCTTCAGGTGAGTGGCTGGTAAAATATGTTTACTTGTGTGACTGTGTTTACATGTTTGTTTATTAGGGGTGGTGTGTGCCACTATTGTGTTTTTTTCTTTATTCATTTCTTTCGGGAACTGAGCAGCAACTAATTAATAGGGCCGAGAATCCTTCGACTCTCCTCCACTTGCCCCGTTCTGGCGAGCTATACACGGGCATACAGAACAAGCATATTTTGGAGTGTATGAGTAATAAGTGCATGTGGACATGTGTTACGTGGGAGCGACATTGTGTGTGAAAAGAACCTGCCAGTAATGAAACCTGTACAAGTGAGAATAAGATAGGACACGTTATATGTCAGTGGGATCGATCCTGTACTTCTAGATGGACTGGTAGATAATCATGCCAAGCACCTGGGACTATAGGCAGGGGCTGGCATTTCTCACACAACATAGACCATTTGAGCGTGTCAGAGTGCGAGGTGAACACCATCCAACTTCTGTCAAATAACACAGCCAGTGTGTATGGTGATACCACTCAGTAGTAAAAAAAAATAAAAAAAAAGCAAAGCAGGGGTGAAAACATACTCTCACTTGCATCGGAGTAGAATAATGTAGCCAGTGTGTGAGGGCGACACATTATATTCAAGCTTAGTTACACTTAACTCAGCCCAATGTGTGAGGTGACACCTGACATCACCCCACTAAGTCAAATAACAGTAGCCAATGTTTGAGGTGATACAGACACCCACCCCACTAAGTCAAATAACATAGCCAATGTGTGAGGTGATACAGACACCACTCCAACTAAGTCAAATAACATACTAATGTGTGAGGTGATACAGACACCACCCAGCTAAGTCCATATAACACTTTGTCACATGTGTGAGGTGACACTGACACCATCCAACTACGTCAAATAACATAATCAGTATGTGTGTCAGTCTGTGAGGTGATACCATACAGCTTAGTCATATAATATGGCCAGTGAATGTGTCAGTGTGGGGTGACATCATCTAATTTTCAAATAACATAGCCAGTGTGTGTGTGTGTGTGTGTGTGTGTGTGTGTGTGTGTGAGTGAGGTGACACCATCCAATAGTCAAATAACATAACCAGTGTGTGTGTGTGTCAGTATGTGAAGTCATACCATACACCTTAACCAAATATCATATCCAGTGTGTGTGTCAGTGTGTGAGGTGACACTACCCAGCTTTGAGAAATTTTACTACTTTAGCCAATGAGGGTGTCAGTGTGTGAGGTGATACCATCGAACTTAGTCAAATAACATACTCAGTGTATGTTACTGTGCATGAGGTGATGCACTCATCCAGTTTGAGTCAAATAACACAGCCTGTAAAGTGTGCGTGTCAGTGCGTGATGTGACATAGTCATATAGCAGTTAGCCAGTTGTGTGGACTTGTCAGTAGTGTCATATAACACAGCTCAATTGAACTTGTCAGTGCGTGGGATAGCATAGTCGTATGCGAACGTAGCAAGTGAACTGTTTCAGTGAATGGAGTGACATAGTCAAATAACAGAACCAGTGGGCAAGTCAGTGTGTAGGATGACATAGTCGAAGTAACTTATAGCTGCAGTAAAATTGTGTGTCAGTTTCAGATTTGTGACGTGACATAGTCATACGTAACATAATGCCAGTGAGCGTGTCAGTGGGGTGACATAGTCACGTAACATAGTTATGAGCGTGTCAGTGTGTGGGGTGACATAGTCAACATGTAACATAGCCAGTGAGCGTGTCAGTGTGTGGAGTGACATAGTCACGTAACATAGCCTTGTGTGTGCGTGTCAGTGTGCAATGGGGTGACTTATGTAAGTAATACTAGCCAGTAAGCGTGTCAGTGTGTGAGGTGACACCATCCGTTAGCTTGCCATGTCTATGTGTGGCAGTGATAGAGGAGCTCTGAGTTACACTTGTGGCAAGTTTTACAGATAGTGCAATATATTGCTGCAAGACTCTGTATAAGACGCTAAAGCAGGTGAGAGAGAGGCCTGGAGATAGGTAGATGGTGACACCTGGATGATGGTGATGATGATGAAGGTGACAGTGATAATGATGATGACTGATGATTGAGAGAGAGAGAGAGAGAGAGAGAGAGAGAGAGAGAGAGAGAGACAGAGAGACAGATAGAGAGAGAGAGAGAGGGTGAAGGAAGGTGATGGGTAGGGAGATGAAGGGAATGCAGGATGAGGAATTATGATGATGTGAGTGATGGCAGTGATTAGCAAAAGAATGTTAGGAGACAGGAGCAGGAAACAGGAAAGGTGCTGGTAATAGAGGAGGAATGTAGGATAATATTATGGTGGAGAGGAAATTTGTAGGAGGGATAGATGGGAGTGGAAAAGGACAAAGATTAGACCGAAAGGCAAAGTGTTAAAAACAAAACAAAACAAAAAATACTACAAACAGAGATATTAAATCAAGAGAAGCAAAGGAGAGGATAAGAATAGAAGTTGTCGGTGGAGGGAAGGAGACACTGGATATATAAAATTATAATATACCGGTAAACCTAACTTCATCGTCCTTTGAAGTGTGCGAGTATCTAATGAAAACATATTTTGTAACTAAACAGGTATTAACACACACACACACACACACACACACACACACACACACACACACACACACATTCACCACCAAACAAATCCTGATCCTCCAAAGACACACCATGACACTTATTCTCAGATGAACCATATTAGCAAAAACAGTGTAGTCAGTTGTGTAACATAATATCGACATTTGTAACCCCGTGGCTCGTCTCTCACCACCACAACCAGACCCCACCAACTTGGTAGCCAGCCAGGACCAATGAACACTCTGTCTTTCATATCCTGCCAGTTTGTCTCGTTTCTCGCCCAACCTAACCTCTCCTCCCCCCTCCCTCCCCCTCCCTTTCCCTCTCTCACCTCCCTTTCCTCTCCCTCCCCCTCCTTCACCCCTCCCTCCACACTTTCCACCAGTAAACTTTGGAGGGAAGTTCTGGCAGATGTTCT
This sequence comes from Coenobita brevimanus, assembly GCF_032717465.1. Lineage (NCBI taxonomy): Eukaryota > Metazoa > Arthropoda > Malacostraca > Decapoda > Coenobitidae > Coenobita > Coenobita brevimanus. Next base: position 26,523,719 of record NC_136970.1, on the reverse strand, counting down.
TGTAAAGTTTTCCTCTCGTCCTTTCTGCTGTCCTACGTTATCATTCTCACCCTGTCCAGTCGCAGTTGCTCTGCCATCAATACCAAGGGTCTCTGTCTCTGTCTGTCTGTCTGTCTGTCTCTGTCTCTGTCTCTGTCTGTCTGTCTGTCTGTCTGTCTGTCTGTCTGTCTGTCTGTCTCTCACACACACACACACACACACACACACACACACACACACACACACACACACACACACACACACACACACACACACACCAATAGATACCCACAAAAGGCAACCTGAACAGTCACAGTGGAGGGTGAACTGAGTGCCAGATCCAGATGACTCCACGCCACGCCACCTGACTGAGTTATGACCATCAAGGTAGTTTGTTTCGTTCGTAAAGCAGGAATATGATGACAAATATATTATTATGGTTTGGAAACTCGATCATGTGGATCAGTAGTGGTGATTGCAAGCGTAAGATACAGCCTAAATATGAGGCTGAGAATGAGTGTCAGCATAAACTCAGGTGTTGAATGATATCTAGTAGGCAAGTGGCATGACACGCCTTTAGCCCACTGTGATATTTATTTATTTATTATTTTTTTTTTTTGTGGTCTTGTGTGCTTTTCAACGTCTGCTTTTTAAATAACTGACCACGAGTATGATCCAAATATAGTTCATAAAAATCCATAATACTAGGGACTTGTAAATTCTGAAGTAACCATTAAAAGAATATGGCCAAAGTAGTAAGGTTTTCTTTGTAACAAGATTGCGGTGGTTGTGGTGGTGGGTGAGGAGATACGGTGTTGAGAACGCTGAGTGTCGTTGGTTGCTGTGGCACAGAATTGGTCACACGTGTATGACAAAAATCTCAACAGCAGAAATAGCTGACTCACACCATCGTGGACCGAGAGAGAGAGAGAGAGAGAGAGATGCATACACAATATAGTGTGTGAGAGAAGGAAAGAGATGAACAGTGAGAGGAGGAAGAGGGAACAGAGAAAGTGAGGAATGGAAGTATTTCGCGTAAGATAAAGAATGGAAGATTGCTTTTGAGTGGGGACTGGGGATTGGCGAACAAATACTTAAACTAGCAGTCTGTTTTTCTGTTTGTTTGTCTGCTCTGTCTGTCTGTTTGTCTGTCTGTCTGTCTCTCAGTCTATCTACTTATCTACCTGCCTATATGACTCTCTGCCCACCTATGTACGGTACCCATAATTCTTAGCACTAAGCTCACCAGACAGAGAAACAGATATGGAACATCTTAATTTCGGATACTGCTTGACCGCAGCGCAGTGGAGAGAGCCATCCATCCACCCATCTATCAGTGGACACACACACACACACACACACACACACACACACACACACAAATGTTTTAGGGCTGTTTGAAAGGCTGGCTGACTCGGGATTTTGTTCGCACTCCATACACTTCATCCGTTCTCCATACACTTCGTCAGTTCTCAGTACACTTCATCCGATCTCTATACACTTCATACACACCTGGAGAGGGGTGGGGGAAGAATACTTTCCCAGTATCCCTGCTTGTCGTAAAAGACGACTATAAAAATGCCTTTTAGGTCTTCAGTCTTTCTTTCCTTACTGTCCTCTTTGCTCTTCTGTCCTACCTCTTGTCATGATATATCCGTGTTTCTTCTTCCCTTTATTTTCCCTCTGTTCGTACAGTACCATATCGCCAAATTATGGCCTGATGCTAATTCTACATTATTCCTTCCTTCCTACACATTTCCTCTGTTCTATATACGCTTTGTCAGTTCTCCATACACTTCATTCGTTCTCATTATACTTCATCCATTCTCTATACGCTTCGTCAGTTTTCCACGCTTTCACAACCCGCCTCCCGGACAACCTATCTCATCCTCCTACGCTTCCTTCACAAAAAATAAGTCGAAGCAAAAACACCTGAATACAAACCGAAGAAAAAAAACATAAGCTATTCCCATCGCTTCCAAAACAATGACCTGATGGAGCTGCTGTATATCAGTGCACGCACGGATACTTATATGTAAGAAATATTAACGTACCTCCTGTGCCTCCATAACAGTGACACACTGGAGCTGCTGTACGTCAGTACGCACACGAACACATATATATCAGAAATGTTAATGTATTTCCTATAGACCAAGACAGTGACATGCTGGAACTGTTGTATATCTGTGCATACACGGATACATATGCGTCAGAAATAATAATAAACATTAACATACTGGAGCTGTTGTATATCACTGCACATATGAATGTCAGAAACATTACGATGTGAACAAGAATTATATGGATGTCAGGCCTTTATTTGGCTAAAATTTTGGTGCGTTGACAGTGCGTACGCCTAGTACATCCCCGCGTGTGGTCTTTCCTAACCTGTATAAGATATATGTGGCGGGATGACATTAATCAATTTAAAAAAATATAAAAAGAGGTACTTGAGCAGAGGGCGTTCATGGAGCTAGTTTATACTCCTTTAGTACGAGAGGTCAGTTTTGAACTTCACAATGGTCAGAGGTAGCAAGAATTTAAGTGCAATCCTATCTATAGAATTATATGTACTGGATTACTGTAGCCTATCCTTGGACTCCTACACCCCGCAAGTTATCAGACACGATGTCGCTTTTTATTTTATTGGAGCTTTATGAGGCATGAGAAAAAAATACGTTACACACACACACACACACACACACACACACACACACACACACACACACACAATTACATTTCGTTCGTCCACCACGGGCTGATAACATCACACCGGTAAGCTGTATCCCTGCCGTCATGTTTATTCACCCAGGCAGAAGCAGCAGCAGCAGTGAGGCAGAGGCACTGAGGCAGCTGGTGTGTCTGCTGCCACAGATATTCTAACACAGTGCAAATTAAACACAGTAACAGCACCGTGTCCACTGTGATAGTAGGATTTACCCTGGCTGTCCCTTTAGCCCTGCCAGCTGTATTAAGTTTGGTGCTGATGAACGGAACTAAACCGGCCTTCAGTGTAACAACTGTATTAAGTTTGGTGCTGATGAACGGAACCAAACCGGCCTTCAGTGTAACAACTGTATTAAGTTTGGTGCTGATGAACGGAAACAAACCGGCCTTCAGTGTAACAACTGTATTAAGTTTGGTGCTGATGAACGGAAACAAACCGGCCTTCAGTGTAACAACTGTATTAAGTTTGGTGCTGATGAACGGAAACAAACCGGCCTTCAGTGTAACAACTGTATTAAGTTTGGTGCTGATGAACGGAACCAAACCGGCCTTCAGTGTAAAGTCTGGAGAAGTTTGATGCTGATGAACGGAACCAAACCGGCCTTCAGTGTAACATCATGGTTTTTGTTCTAGTCATGGTTTATGATAGTTTTTTAGTGCAAGGATTTATTACTATTACCATCAACAGCATTTGCTACAGTTGGAAGGACTCTCTCTCTCTCTCTCTCTCTCTCACACACACACACACACACACACACACACACACACACACACACACACACACACACACACACACACACACACACACACACACAGGAACAAGGGTGAGTGACAAATCACTAATAGTTGTTGCCTACGTGGTGCAAGATAGATTGTGGAGATAATGGGTGATGTGATGGGGTAAAAGGTAGCTGGTTGCGAGGAGAAGGCTGGGGAAGCTAATGGGTAAAGGGAGGATTAGGAGGCAGTGAAGAAGTAAAGATGTTAGAGAATAATGGGTGGGGTGATGGAATAGAGGGCAGGTGGTGGGTGGTAAGGGTGGGGTAAGGATGGGGAGGAGGTGGGGATGTGAGAGAGCTGGAGGTGTGGAAGGTCAGGTCAGGCATAATAGAGAGTTAAGAGCACTTACTTGTCACGCCTGAGAGAGAGAGAGAGAGAGAGAGAGAGAGAGAGAGAGAGAGAGAGAGAGAGAGAGAGAGAGAGAGAGAGAGAGAGAGAGAGAGAGAGAGAGAGATTACGGAGGGGTCACATTACTCCTCACATAAAACCATCTAGCCATTTCACCATACTGTTCCGAATTCACCCTGGATATCACCTCAGTGAATATTATTTGTTAGTGGTAAATGTCAGTTACTGGACATACCTGGTATGCGTAACATTATTATATTGGTCGATATTTTGTGTATTCTCAGTCTGACATCAACACATCTGAAGGCCAAATATTTGTGTTTTATAGGCCAGTTACCCCAACCTTGCCATCCATTTTTAATTTTTTAAATGGTGTAAAATGCTTGATATTTTTACGTGTTTGCATGTATAGATTTCATTTTGGATTAACAAGGGTAAAGGTATATGGTCGCATGAACGACTTATTAGGCATGAAAAGCGAGTTTTGGTTGCATCAGTAGTCATAGCAAAATGATGATAATAGTAGACAACAATGTGTGATTTTGCACCTGTTTCTCTATGATCGTACTTAAGGATGGTAATTATCGGCTGTCTTAAAAAGTTAAAGGTTATTTGTGAAATTAATGAAGAGCTGAACTTTTTCACATGTAAAAGGTTATTTGTGAAATTAATGAAGAACTGATAACTTTTCATGGGTCGTAATGGGTCAGTCCCACAGCGGCCCCCATAGTACCGCCCATCCTACCACCATCCGCATCCCCACCTCCACCACCCGGAATGTGGACATAAATAAAACAGTGAAGCATCGTTAGCGAGGGAGTGGGTCGCGTCTGACGTGTTTTATTACCTCCGAAAAGGAGGTTATATTTTCACTCCTGTCCGTTTGTTTGTTCGTTCGTTGGTCTGTGAGCAAGATCACACAAAAACTACTGGACAGATTTCCACGAAACTTGGTAGAAGAATGGGCCTTGGCCCAGAACATACTCCATTAAATTTTAGTGCGGATCAAGATAAGGTGCGGATCCAGGATTTTTTTTTCCACTTTCTTTAGCATTGCGAGATAGGACGTTGGCGGAGGTATGCGCTCTACTCAGTGCCATGCTAGTTTATTTCTAATTTCTTTTTCCTCCCATCCCGTACGTGCCAGCAATCGGCAGACAGTTTGGTGTAATATTTGTGGCTGATCACATCATATGGTCTAAGTAACACCATCACTAAGTTGCCATATTTTTGTTATTGTTGCTGCCATTACTTTTCTGTGTAGCTTAGGAAAGGCCTGGTAATGTGTTGATTTAATACTGTGATCTCTAAGTAACACCATCACTACGCTGACATATTTTTGTTGTTGTTGCTGCCATTACTCTCTTTCATTTAGCGGAAACGCCTAAAGTATTGGTGTAATACTGTGATCCTTTTGGCAGAATGGTGGTGGCGAAGGTGGTTGGTAGAAGAAAGAAAGTCTGACTGAGAATGAGGTGGAGGGACAGGGTGAAGGAACACATGAGGGAGAGTGGTGTGTGGGGAGTGCAGGGATCATTACTGACAAGGGAAGAAAAATGCCTTGAAGTCCTATTTTTTCTGCCTTCTCACGCGATACGGCTTCAGACGATGGAAGGATGGATGATACTGTATTATACTGTAATAGTAGCTGATCTGGTTTCTGTACCTTTACCATTCTTGTGTGAATTTTTCTCTTCAAAGCTTGTGTTCTAGGAACTTTTAATTTGTTTTTTGTACTAGTGAAAAGCCAGTTGGTTTTATTTTCTTACTTCATTTTGTCAATACTGGACAATCATGCAACTACCGTAAGTAAATTGGTTTCCTGTAGGGTGTGTGTTCAGCTTTGTTAAAAGAAAATTATTGGATGTAAAATGTTCTTTCTGTATTAATATTATATTTTAGCAGCCCTTCCACCATCGTCCCGCGTACATTCCCCCAAGTCCCTCCACGTCTCCCATTTCCCTCACTACCCTTGTCCCTCCGCCTCACACATCCTCTCCCCCGCCAACATAAACACACATTTCGCTTCCCACACCAACACACTCCTTCCATACCCACCCACACACTCCCTTCGTACATGATTGCTTCTCTACCCACAACCACCTTTTCCTTTTTTATTCGTGTCCATTCTCTCATACAGTCATACTGTTTCTTCCCATAGTTCTAGAAAAATTTTACAGTGTGCTTTTTCTCCACCCCGCCATTTTTTCTTCACTCCCTCCACGATTAAGTTTTTCGTACACCTTGGGAGGATGTTTTTCTTTTTTCTTCTTGTTAAGTTGCTTCAAGTCCATTGTTTATGTCTTCCCTCATATTGGATTTCATGTTTATATTATGCATCCTGGCACAATAGTACACTTTGGTACATCACCACGACCCCCTGCAGCTCTCACTCGAACTGTGAGCACAGTCACATATATACTCATACACGGGTTCCTATCGCCATACTGTGACAACAATTACTGTGGCACAGAGGGTCAGTCATAATACTGGTACACACACACACACACACACACACACACACACACACACACACACACACACACACACACACACACACACACTCACACACACACACATACATTGGAGAGTACTCTTTTAATCAACAGTAATGTTCACACCACAACTGGGTCATTTACACGAACATTACAGCCTCTGCTCTACTCTTCTCTGCTTCTCCCTCACCAACACACCTAACATTACCTGGTGTTTAAGGCATCACCCTTCCGTCTCGGTACATGGCACCCTCCTGAGCACAGTGCACACGTCACCAACACCACTACCCTTACCCGGTGTTTAGGGTATCACCCTTCTATCTCCGTACATGACGCCATCCTCTGCTTAGTGCACACATCAGAGTGCCCCACCTTCCCGTGCAGGACATTCTTCTCAATATTGTCTCTGTGGTGCTGTTCACACATCCCCGTAACCACCTTGAAGCAGACGAGGCTGCCGCCTCATGTGGCATCTCCTCCCCACTTCCCCTCCTATAGCAGCCTGCACAATCCACATTTCAGTTATATAGTGAGACAGACCAGTTAGTCTTCAATATCATCATAGTAAAATATAATTGAGCTTCTGTAGTCACTGAGTGCAGCAACCAACACTTGCTTCATTACTGTTCAACATGATGCTAATAATCCTTTCTAGCATGTATGAAAATGCCGTATTGCAGAACACATATATATAACTGAATGCAGTGCACCCAACCACTAAAGATGGCATTAATAAAAACATACAACTGTAGCAACATTTTTTAAATTTCCGAGTGTAGTGCCCGGAAGTGATAATGAGTTGTATCTAGTTTATTTTATATGACCAAAAGTTCGGTTAAGTGAGAGAGAGTGGCCGAGGCATGGCTGTTACCATGCGGATGTGTCCAGAACATAGATTAATTACCTAGTTGCTAAGTCACTTTTTTTTTTCCTACTGTAATTCACTAGTATTAAGTCTCTTTATAATATAATATCTCGAGTCGATGGGAACATGTGCCTTTGTTCACATAATCCAGCATAATGTACGCATGCGCAAAGTGATGTAAAGCACGATAATTTTCATTATTCATGTTTAATCTGTAAAGCAAGTAGCTGGGGAAGATTTCTACTTTTTGGTCTTGTTAATACACATTCCCTCCCACTCGAACTTTATTGTTTGTATAACCCTTGAGAACTGGTGGTATAGAGCTTACCTAGTAGTTTATTAATGTACAACTTAGAAGTATTCTGGGAAACTGCGAAGGTTGGGCTTGGGTTGGCCTAGTTGGAGACTGGCCCAGTCATTTTGGCATGCTACCACTCTTAACTTGGCCACTTGAAATGTAATAAACGCAACCGAAGAGGCCGCTAATGGGAGAGAGTCTCCATCAATCTGAGTTCCTGACCATTCCAGCACACATTGGTCATCAGTAGTGACTTGTTTTCTACCCCTGTTGACCATGTAAAAGTCTAGATCGCAGAGGTGACAGTACACGAGTTACTTTAAATCTGTTCAGATTCACCTGTAATTGCAATATTTGGTGCTAGGGCAAAAAAAATCCGGGGGAGCATGCCCCCGGACCCCCTAGTAAGGCTGTGTTCGCCTCGTCTGTTTTCATGTCCTGTTTACGCCCCTGTCACATCATTCCACACAACATTGCGCACACACTTTCCTTGTTGCATGACTCTTCCTGCCTAACCCCTCTTCCCTCTTCCTTTCTCGTACCTCTCTCTCTCTCTCTCTCTCTCTCTCTCTCTCTTAGTCCTTGCTCTACCATAAACCCTCTCCCTACCTTACACACTCTCCATGACTTACACATTTCACGTACCTTTCTCCTTTGTAGTAACGTCTACCTCCCTTCCACTCTTTCACTCACTTCATTCCATCCACCTATTCGTTCTCCCTCTGCCTTCCTTGAATCCTCTCCCTCCCCTTCCCTACTACAGGCCAATCAGATGCGTCCCCTTTCCCTACCCCTCCCATATTTTTGCAGAATTTTTCATCAAGGGTTGGGGCGGCAAGGGGGTATTTCGATGATTATATCACCGTTCTCCATCAGTATATGGGGAAATTGGGATGGGAATTTGTCAGGTTAATAATGCCAGGCGGTGCTATAACACAGGTGTATTTTTATCCGAAGTACATACTTGTAAACCTTCTGATATAATCGATCATTGTCAGAATTAACGTCCTGTCTTATGGTAATTCCTCTACTGCCGGAAATTACGAAAAGTTACTGAGAAAAGTGGCATTTGCACCACGCTGAGGCAAGAGGGGGGGGGGACTAAAATGCCTGTGGAATTAAAGATGAGAATATTGAAGAGAAGACACAGAAAAGTTGGAAGAAAGAGATCGAGGGAGAGGTCAAGGTTAGGAGAAAGCAAGGTTTCATAAAAGACAAAATAGAAGTAATGAGAGATGGAAGAGTGTAGGTGAGGATGGGAGACGAAAGGCGGGTAAAGAACGAAGGAAGATAAGGAAGAAGATAGAGAATGGAGTGAGGAAAGAAGAAAGGGAGCAAGAAAGATGGAAGGCAGGATCGTTAAATATCTCTGTAGCAAGAAAGGTAGGAAAGGGGGAAAGGTATGGAGATAGGAAATGTGGAAGGAAGAGAGTAAGAAAGAATGGTAAATTGAGTATCAATGAGGAAAGTGTCAGTGTATCTATATTATGATGTTGCCACTTGATACAAATACATACTGATTACTGCCAACCTAAGTGTGAGTATAGGGAAGGGCTGTTTTAATATTCTAGTATGTACGGTACATAGTGATGATGCCACACGACACAAATACATGCTGATTACTATTAGCTAAAGTGTGAGTGTAGGGACGAACAGTTTCAATACATCTTCGTAATGATGGTGCCACACAACACAAATGCACACCGATCACTCCTTACCTCACCAAGTCACCCTTAACCCTGAGGATTGAGCTTCTCCCTACATTTTACCTTTGTCATTATCTATCTGACTCTCTGGGAGTTTTTGCCTACTCTTAATATATTATTTTCTCTTTTCATTATATTTTTATTTTCATTTTTGTTGTCCCATACTTTCCTTGTTTACCACTGTCAGATTTCTTCGGTGTATTTCACTAATCTATTTTTTTTTAATTTAACTACCGTAACATTTTCACACTGTGCAAGAGAAAGAAAGCAGCTCATGACATTCCGAAACAGTTCATGGTGAACGCATTGTTAATATTATCCACGTAATGGTAAATAATGAGCCTAATCCCCTGGTGACATCAAAGAGTCAACAAATATCCACCCGCCTCTTGGAGTCTGGAAGTTAATTTTTTTTTTTTTTTTTTTAATTAAAGGACAACAAAAGAGTAGCTTCAAGGCTTGTCAGGGAATTTATAAAGAGTGATATAACAGATAAAAATATGGGCAGGCATAATATCATATCTAGAATTATACATAGTGACTCATCAAGACGAAAAACTTAAAGAGATATAAATCCCGAGTTTTCTATCCACTATTTTTGTAATAAGAAACATTCAGTCAGCGAAATATGCAGACTATCATTTACACGTTTTCGTGTAAGTGGTCACCGCCTGGCATGTGAGACAGGTCGATGGCATAAGCGGGGTCAAGGCCGCCTTCTATTACATGAGCGTGTGTACCAGTGTGGTTTGGTACAGACACACATGTGGTGCAACACTGTCCACAAACACAACTCATTAAACAAACGTATTCCTTCAGTACAATGGAATAATTTTTCTCGGGTCAATTTCCCTCGATGTGACATGCAAAATATTACATGATGTGTTAACTGTTTAGGCTACATGAGCTGAATTTGTTTGCCACATTGTATAATCGCATGCTTATCACAATATGTATGCGTAGATACTGTATCTTGTATATTAAATATGCAGAGAAACTGCTGTAAATTATGTAGTACTGAATTAACTACACATACTGTAGGTGAATCAAGTACTATTTTTTTGGTTTGTGAGGACAACTAGATTGTATGAAAAGTGTCTTCATTCTCTAACAATATACAGTATATTCTAATTATCACTGGGATATTGTAGCGATACTGTGATTACCGGTACTTTCCATTCAACCCAACGGCATGCTTTCGTTCTGTTTCTTTGTTACAGGACGATTGTGTTCCTCCTGTGAAGGTTATGTAGTAGTGAAAAGATGAGTATTCTAATTATTCTCCCTCCCCCTCCCTTCTTTAAAAAATGAACAAAGCAAATACAGTCGTCTGAGTGTGGTAAGGGGATAGTGTGAGGCTGTGCCGTCGGGTTGTGGAAGTAAAAAAACGACCAGTCATTTCAGTGTGTGCTTTTGACGGTGAAATTAAACTCATTGTTATTACTTGGACGGCAGTTATTCTATAGTAAGATGAATTATAGATTTGATTTAATGCAACAATTTCAGTTTTGTAAGAAAGTACAAAAAAGATAAATTATTGATGCGGTCAATAAGCTATTTAGATATCCATCAACTGATCAGTCTGTCTGTGCAAAAGACAAGACCGTCGTTTTCGCTGCCACTGATGACTTTAATTATCAGACCGCGAGGCTTTCAACCCATATCATTGTAAAGTAATTTCCTAAGCGATTTAACTCTAAGACTGAATAATAATACAGGATTGTCAGTCAGCGATTTGTCGACCGTGTTATTCTCTGTTGACAAAATAATACCAAATTAGTATTCCACTTAATTCCTGGATTAAAAGAAACATTGCCACAATTTTGTCATCCTCGTCGCTTTAGTTGTCTGTAGTCTAGTGGACAGCCAGCCAGATTGTTATGTAAGTTTAATCTTAGTGCACAATGAGAGGGGAATTACTCAAGAGGTCAGTGACTGATTGCATACTACAAGGATGGTGAGGGAGAGGGTGAGTTGAAGTGCTGAGTGGCAGGGGTGAGGGTGAGAAAGAGGGTGAGTTGAAGTGCTGAGTGGCAGGGATGAGGGTGAGAGAGAGGGTGAGTTGAAGTGGAAGGGGTGAGGGAGAGGGTGTGTTGAGGTGATAGGGGTGACGGTAGAGGAGAGGGTGAATTGAAGTGGCAGAGGGGAGGGTTAAGGAGGAAGTGAGCTAAGGTGGCAGGGGTGAGGATGAGCGAGAGGGTGAGGGTGAGCTGAACCGGCATGGGTGAGGGTGAGTGAGAGAATGAATTGTAATGGTAGGGGTGAGGGTGGGGGTGAGGGAGAGGGTGAGTTGAAGTGGCAGGGGTGAGGGTGGGGGAGAGGGTGAGCTGAAGTGCCAGGGGTCAGGTTGAGTTAGGAGGAAAGGGAGTGACAGAGATGAATGTTTAAGAAAATACAAGACTGTTAACCAATGACTGAAAAAAATCGCAAGGATAACTGAACATATGAACTTCAAACTCTCTCTCTCTCTCTCTCTCTCTCTCTCTCTCTCTCTCACACACACACACACACACACACACACACACACACACAACTCCATTCTATATTCCATACATTTTAACAAGGGTCTACAACAATGGTGAGTGGTAGGAATAAGGGTGAAGATGAGTGGAAAAGAACTTGTGTCCTGTGCTTTTATTTGTACTTCTCTGATGTCTATAGCTCCATCACTTGACAAGGACCACTACATCTGTGTAATCTTTGTGACTCCTTTCACCTCTTGTATGTGACTTGACCACCTGACTCCACGGCCTGCATGCACCTGGAAAATAGGCTGATTGAATTTCCTCTTTCCGGGAGAGAGAGAGAGAGAGAGAGAGAGAGAGAGGAGAGAGAGAGAGAGAGAGAGAGAGAGAGAGAGAGATTTACAAAAAAAAAAAAAAAAAAGTCATTATTTTCTGTCGTTTGGATATGGGCGTCGGTATTGGCTGCATTTATTTTATCGTGTATTAAGTCACTGTTATACACTTCAGCAATCCACACACACGACACCCAACCGTTAATGATCTCTCTCAGTTTTTTCAAGGCCTTGAATGTCATCGTTTTTCTCTCACGCACCACAAGAAATGACACAAATTATCCATACATTCGTAAAAGTGTTTCCCTGCCTGAAGGGGAAGTGTTGGTATATGCTTTCTTAGTTTTTGATGTTCCGATTTCGTATTGATTATGGTGTTGTTGGTGTTGGTGGTGTAGTAACAGAGCAAGTGACACCCAGATACCACTGTTAGGGGTTATAATATATCCACACCTCTGTTGGGAGATGCCTCTGAGACTTCACATAAGACAAGTGAAAAGTTATTTGTTGTATACCCTCCCCTGTATAGTGATGAAGACATCACTTAGGACTATTATAATGTTACTTATTGTTGTATACCCACTTCTGTGTAGTGACACACGGCAGAGATATCATTTATTATAATATCTACTGAATGTCTAGTCTGTTTCGTTGTACTTTGTTGTAATAGTTTGTCTTGTGTACTCACATATAGCAGGGACACATCACTTAGGAGTAGTGTTTTGATTAGTTGTGTGTTATATAACCAACCCTTATTGTAATTTGACACGAAAAAATCAGTTAGGACTATAATTACATTGTCTAGTTTGTCTTGTTATACCCACTTGTGTAGACATCAATTTTGGGATCGTGCTTTACAATTCAGACGGCTTTATTCAAATAGGAGGGACTTTTCAAAATGAAGAGTTTAGATATTGTGACCAACATAAACTTTCTAACCAATACATGTCCCTCCTAAACTGAAATAAGGTAGCAAAAATGAAATAAAAATTACCTTCTTGGGTGAATGGATTAATATCATGTTGATGTGTCTGACGGAAGTCCAGATGAAACAAGTGGTGCCAGGCACAACAAACCTCGCCTGACGACTCAAGGTCAAAGGTCATGGTGCCAAATGAAAGCCCATCTGAGACTTCCTATATCTCGATAACAGTAAACTACTCTATCTTCAACCAGTTTCGAGTTTTAGTCCCATGAATACCCGTGACCTTGAGTTGGTGCAACCCCCACACAGTTCCCAGTGCTGCCTGAAGTCTGTGGCTTCGTCAGCGGAGGCTCTCACGACTTGGATGTTTGTGTGCCCACAGCCAATCCTTCACCTGCAGTCGTCTCCATGCCTCAGGGATTTCTTCAAAGCCATACTGTATAGTGAATTTTAGTATTTTTACACTTTTTTTTTAGCTACTCACCATAGTATTAACATTTACTTTTAAGTTATATATTCACACTTAGAGTCAAGTACAAAGGCCATATTTTCTATGTATGCCAACTAATTGAATAAATCCTAATTTTTACTATGGTTTTTTATTTTCCGAATATGGGGTAAAGTTTACCCCACGTCAGTGTTGGTCTGAGTCAGATTATTGTTCAGTGTTCTAGGGTTAAGGTCAAAGGTCTTGATGCTAAATGAAAGCCCATATTACGAATTCCTGTGTATTCATAAAACTAAATATCTCTATCTTCAACCGGTTTCAAGTTATAAGCCACTGAAAATCCGTGACCCTGTTTTTGACGTTTCAAGGTCACTCGATTACCTCCAAAATTAAATCACTTTTTGGGGGGACAAGTGCCCACATATCTGGAAAGATTCATGTAATTTCGTTCAGCCATTTTTCCATAAAAACAAACAAACTCTACCAATAACAATACCTCACCGGACTCTGTCGGGCGAGATAATTATGTTGAGTCTCCAGTGTGTGAGTTGTGTTACTCCCTTCTCCCTTCCCTCTCAGTACAACCACGAACCCTCCTCTCACTCCTTTGCTCCCCACCACCACTCTCTAGTTCACTCACCTTCTCCTTTCACCATCACTCATCTCCTTTGATACCAAAATCCACGCCCATTCTCATTCCTTCCTCCTCTCATTCCTCTTACTCCCTCTCTCTGACTCCTTCCTCACACATCCACACGCACACTCTCCCTCCTCACACCTTTCCATTCTCTCTGCAGTTCGATCTCTTTCTCCGTATCCTCTCAGTGTTCCTCACCTCATACAACACTTTTTCTCCAACCTCCCTCTCTAATTCGTTTTTTATATTCTCTCTCTCTCTCTCTCTCTCTCTCTCTCTCTCTCTCTCAAAGGTCAATGATTTCTCTCTTTGTGTCAGAATCTAGTCACAACTTCATGGTTCTCTTTCTTTTATCGTACACACGAGTACCATATGTGGGGAAGAAAGAGACAGCGATGATCATAAAGATGAGGAAGCTAGAAAAAGAAAAAGTGGAAAAGTGACACAGATAGAAAACCTATTACTTCACACAAATAGCAAAGGTGAGAAAAAAACAAAACAAAAAACCAAAGGGGCGATAAGAGGAAGGCCACAAAAGTTAAGTATTATATTCGGGAGAGAACAAGAGACCATAAAACCGAGAGGGAAGATAAAAACACTGATTATTCTCTTCAACCTAACGACGTCTTTGGTATTTCGTTCTTGCTGTCTAAATATTATTTTATTCAGCTTAAGATATCCTTTTTTTTTTTTTTTTTTTTCTTTTAGTGAAGAGGTTAATGAAGTTTGTATCTATCTCCTCCAAGTCGAAAAATGACACACAATAAAGATGCCCGAAAGTGCCAAGGGTGAACCAAAGAATGATGTCACCGTACTGAAGGATCTACTGGAATAACAATACAAGATAATTATGAAATTGCAAGAAGGCGGAGATAAAAAAAAAAAAAAAAAAAGACGGATGGAAAACAAAAAGTTGTGAAAGCAGATGAAGTGGATAATAAACAGACAAAAAAAAAAAAAAAAAAAGTCGAGGGAAAGGGAAAGGCTGACTAAAATGAAAAGTGACGAAAGATGATGGAGAAATGAAACAACGTCAATTAAACAAACAAAAGAGAAAAAAATAAGAGCAAACAAGTAACATGTATTGTGACAGATACAGAACTGTGAAAAATTATGGAGAGAACATTACGCCATCAGGGATACATGCAAGAGACAGCTTACTAGAAAATGAAGTGACTTAAGTATGGGTGCAGCTTTTTTTTTTTTTTTTTTTTTTGTACAGGAAGTGGAAAGAAGGCGAGGCAACAATACAGGAGAGAAACTGAGGGTGAAAGGGATAGAACGAGGAAGGATTGGATTGCTGAGGAAGTGGCCAACGAGCAGAACACAAGAACTAAAAATTAGCGGAGGATGGGAAGAGAGATGGAGGGAGGGGAAAGATAAACAGTGGGAGAAGAAAGAGATACAGAGAGAGAGGGAAAAGATATAAGATTTTCTTTTTCTTGACGGGGGGGAAAAAAAAAATCACTAAAACGAATACCATACACGAAATACAAATGATACATTAAAGAAATATTTACACCTAAGAAGAACGAACCTTACGAATTAAAAAAAAAAAAAAAAAGAACGCCCTGAACATAAACAGCTCCTACACGAACGACAGAAACAAACAGAGAACGCAAAACACAAAACAAAAAAGAAGCGGTGCCAAGGCACAGCAAACCCATCCCCGATGGTCATTTTAGTGCAGACGTATAAACACAACAGGATATCTAGTCAAAGTTGTCACATATCAAATTTGTAGTAAATCGGGTGACAATCCACGATTTTATGCCCATTTGAAATTTTAGGCCCGACCCACCTGACATTGACCCCTTACCGCTAACTGTGGGGTGACCCCCCTAATGTAACGAGGTATGTTATAGGATGCAAATTTGAAAGATGCAACTTTAGGTTTTGATTTCATGTCGATATGACGAATTTGAAAGGAGTTATGGCAAAAAAAAAATACAGTTTTCTTTTACATTTTTTAGTCCCCAAAAATTTAATCAGGTGATCAGAAGGTCATAGCCCATTGTCCCAGTAATTTTAGTCAAAATCGTACCAGTAGTTTTCGTGTAGAGTTGTTAACAGACAGACAGACAAACCAAGTGAAAACATTACCCGTCCCCGAGCCCCTCCGGAGCGGGAACGGGTAAAAAGTAAAGATAAGGAAATCACCCCATAAAACCATTATCACTGAACCTAAGCTAATAAAAACAACACACAGAACAAAATGCCATCAAATATTAAAGTAACTGTTAAACCAAATTACAGAAATCCACGAAAAAACACACACACACACACATAATATCTTCCATTCGTATTATGACACTAAAAATACTGAGCTGCAACAAAAATGAATAAATATATAAGTATATAAGTATAACTTAGTCAGGCTACAGCACAGCATGAAAATGTAAACCTTCAAACATCCCTACAACATCACATCTACTTAATGAAACTTAAAACTACATTAAACGAAAACCGAACAACACTTTACCAACATATAAACCAGCGGTTCTCAAACTTTTTAGTGTGTGACCCTATTTGGAATATTTCAAGACTTTGCGACCCACAGGGTAAAAAAATCACACACACACACACACACACACACACACACTCAGAGAGAGAGAGAGAGAGAGAGAGAAGAGAGAGAGAGAGTAGCCGGGATATAGCCTATCGTAGTTATTATGAATAAATAATGTAATAAGGATAATTACAGTTTCGATTAAGTAAATAAAATACATTTAAAAGCATTAGTCCTATTCTATGTCCCTCCGACCCATCAAAATTCCTCTCGCGACCCACCTTTGGGTTGCGACCCATAGTTTGAGAGACACTTATATAAACCATTACAAGCTTCGACATAACATCTCAATAAAACTTAAACTATATATGAATAAATCCAAGCTAAAACACTATATCAATGTTTAAACGATCAAACGCTCCTACAACATCACACCAACAAAATGAAACTTAAAACCACACAGAACAAAAAGTCAAGGCACAACACTACCCAAAAATTAAACTATCAGGAGGGTGTAAAATACCACGGCAGCCATAACATCATACACAAAATAGCCACTTTGTTGTGCCATTGACTCCCCGACAACACTGTTATTTACCAACACGGCCACTCGCCAGAGTGCTGAGTGTTTATGGTGGTAATGGAGGTGACAGCACACTGGGGAGATGCTGAGGTGCTGAGTACATATGAGGAGAATGGGTGATAGCACACTGGAGAGATCCTGGGGTGATGAGTATATAACTATGGTGAGAAATGGGGTGATAGCACACCGGAGAGATGCTTGGGTGCTGAGTATATATGGGGAGAATAGGGGTATCAGCACACTGGGCAGATGCTGGGGTGCTGAATACATGTGGGAAGAATAGGGGTGGTAGCACACTGGACAGATGCTGAGGTGCTGGGTATATATGGGGAGAATGGGATGATAACACACTGGACAGACGCCGCGTGCTGAATATATATGGGGAGAATGGGGAAGTAGCACACTGGGGAGACGGAAAGGAAGATATGGAAATGGAGAGAGAGAGGAGGCCATAAACTGAAGCAGAGGAAATGTAAGAAAGATGCACGAGGGAGTCAGAGAATATTGGGAGGGAAGGCAGATGGGAGGAGGGATGGATAACGAGGCAGTGCAAAAGGAGGAGGGAAGGTGTGGCAGAGAGTGAAAAAAAAAAAGTAATGGAAGAGTTACTACATGACAGTATTGTGATACCAACTCTAACGTATGGAAATGAAGCTTGGACCTTCTTGGAGGGACAGAAGTCAAGAGTGAGAGCAGTGGAAATTAGTTATTTGAGAGGACCTTGTGGAGTCACGTGGGGAGACAGACTGACAAATGAGGAAGTGAAGGGGGGTTGTGGTGTGGATGTGGATGTGATTGAGAGAGTTAGGAGAAACACAATGAGGTGGTTTGGCCATGTGGAGAGGATGGAGAGTGAGAGACTGACAAGGAGTGTCTACGTGAATGTGGAGGAGGGGCGAGAGGGAGGGGAAGGCCAAGGATGAGATGAAGGGATGGAGTGGAGAGGTATATGGGAGAGGGAGGTGTGAGCTGGGAGCAGGGCAGTGAATGGCGGGGGACAGGACGACATGGAGGCGATTTGTTTGCGGCCACTCCTTACGGAATTCAGGTGATTGACAATAGATAGAACAGATAGATAGGATTGTACTGTCACGAGCAATGTTTACCAATAAACACAACAGCGAATCATCTAAGGTCTCCCATCACTTCAATTTGGCCTCCAAACCTTCATACTAATACAGTATTGATAAAAGCTCTCAGCGGCTGAGCCTTAAGCATGGTGCAAGTAAGCTTAACCTAATTTACAGTAAGTGCATCCAATATCAACGTTCCCACTTAACGACCCACCAGCTGGTGAAGATAAGGCGGACATGATACAGAAAAGAGCTATTTCTTCCGTGTTACGATGGTGTTTCTCAATATCAGTTTACGTCAAGTACTGAGAACCTTAACTTTTCTAGCCCACTTACGGCCAGAAGCAGTCATGTGATAAAGAAGTTGTGCGGCAAACCACACAGTGATGAAGGAGGGTGTGATGAAACTGCGTGTTAGCATAGTGTGGACGTGATAACATTAGGAGTGTAAATATAATAATTCAGCTTCTTCTTCCGCTTCGGTCAGCATCATCAACAGTATTCACAGCAACCCAGTTCGTACATCCACACTCAAAAGTACACATACAAACAACACTAGCAATAATAACAACAACATGGGATAATCATAGAATCATGTGGTTACGCTGTCAAGCAGAATATCATTTAGTTCTGAAAAATGGGTTGATTTGCTAAGGAAAAAAGGGAAGTGTAAGGCTATCCGGCAGAATTCAAGATAACTTCTATGAACTCTGGAGGACATTCAAGGTCCAGTAAAGAAGTTTGGGCATAATGTAGAAGAAATGAGAAAAATCGATAAGGGTATACGAAAACTATGGAAAATTGGTCACTGTGAGGAAAGAAGGTTGTTGTTTGTGGGTATTCTTCAGGGTAGAGAAGTATAAAAAGTGTGTGTTTGTGAGGGTTAAATGTCGTTAATGAACGCAGCTGTAGAATGACAGCGTCTGATACTACAGTGAGGCAGGCAGGTGGATCACCGGTGGTAGACTGATGGAATAGGTTCAGGGAAAGACTGACAGACAGACACTTTGACAAGAACACAGGGTAGTAAAGTTGATGAATGGATGGATGGATACAGTACAATTGGTGAGATGGACAGACATTATGTAAACATACATATATATATATATATATATATATATATATATATATATATATATATATATATATATATATATATATATATATATATATATATATATATATATATATATATATATATATATATATAGTTACGCCCCCGTCCCACACTGCCCCAGGTTCCAACAGCAGTAGTTCAGTATGGGAAGGACGTTGCCCAGTGAGTTGTGCTTCCCATGGTCAGCCTTTCGGTGTACAACAAACAAGATCAGCTGAGGCGAAAATAAACACTGGCTTCTTAACTTCACTGAATTTTCCAAATAATTATACTTAATGCTTTCCAACTTCACTATTTTCACATGCACTGAAGATACACAAACTGCAATAACATGTCACTTTTTGCCAACAAGACTTCACTATTTTCACAAGTGCCGAAAGTATACAAACTGCACTGACACTGAACCACACTCAAATTGAACTGAAACTGACTGAACTTGCTCTACTCTCTTCCCTATCCTTATATAAGCTTCTAGTATTTCAGAGTGTTCTACATTCCAGTAGAAGCAACAGTTGCCAACCCGGAGGCATCCAAATCATGCCAGAGTTTTCTTACACCGCTTCCAACGACGTCCATGCTACTCCACACGGTCCACTCCTGCTGGAATGTCTTGATCCTCTTCCTGATGCACTTCTTCTTTTGGGAAACTGTCACCATCCTCTTGTACTTTAGCTTGTTGGTCCTCCACAACATCCTCAGCTGCAGGAGAGCATGATTCCTTGGAGACGTCCCAGTTGTACTGTCCTGGCCCATGGTACTGCCACAGACAGTTCACGTATACCGTCTTTGGGCGAGAATTCCTGCCTCCCTAAATTCGATACGTTACATCTGGTGGGTGTTCCAACACAGTGTAGAGCCTGTCCCATAGGCTCTGTAGCTTCGGTGACTGTCCCTTCTTTCATTGAGGATTATATAACCAAACTTGGTCACCATCCTTGAAGCTCACCTCACTTGCCTTGGCATCATACTTGCACTTCATCACCTCCCCTGAAAACTTGAGGGCTCCTTGCACTTGGTGATGTACCTCAGCCAGCCTTTCCCAGAGATGCTTTGCATAACTGGAGGTGTCTGTAGGTAGCTCATCACCAGGTCATCTTCCCATTAACAAGTCAACGGGTATGCATAACTTGTGGCTAAACATCAGTTTTGCAGGGGTGTAGCTGGTGGACTCATAGGATGCAGACCGATGTGCCATCAACAACGCTGGTCTGATTCCATTTGTCCATCGATGCAATGCTTGGCCAGTTCTTGTTGCAGGATCCAGTTGAATTTGTCCACCATCCCATCTGACTGTGGCCTTAGTGGAGTCATCCTGGTCTTCTTGACCGTCAGTAACTTGTAGCACTCATGGAACACAGCAGACTCGAAGTTTCTACCCTGGTCTGAATGTAACTGCTGTGGCATCCCAAAATGACAGAAAAACTAGTCAACCAGCACCTGAGCAACAGTTGCAGGCTCTTGACTGGGGATGTCATAGGCTTCTGGCCACTCTGTAAAGTAGTCCATGGCAACAAACATATACTGATTCCCTCTTTCAGAGAGTGGCAGAGGTCCAGCAATGTCCACTGGTAGCCTACTCTGCACCCACTCGGTACAGATGAAGAGGGGTGCAACAACGTTTCTTGGGTACCTTTTTGGCACAGTATACATCAAAGGCCTGACAACACTCTTCATCATCATGCCACATGCCAGTCCAGTAGAACCTTTGTTGCAGCTGACTCAGAGTTTTCTTCACTCCCTGGTGCCCACTAGTGATCTGATTACAGGACTTATCCAAGATCACGGACCTCATCTTCTTCGGAACCACCAGTTGTCAATACTTGCTGAGGCCATTGGGTGTCTCCCACTGATGCTCCAGTAGTCTGTTGTTCAAACGAAGAAAGTCCCACTGACTCCAGTAGCTCTTGGTCACAGGATGTAACCTGGAAACTTCTTCCCAAGATGGTCTAACTGTACTCTGCTGCCTCCACTCTAGCACTGGTTGTAAATCTGCATTCTCCATCTGCATCCTCTTCAGGTCTTCTTCATCTGACGCTGGCCCTGTCACAACAGCATGGTGGCATTGCTTGCCAAAGTTCCCATTCCTACTACACTGCTTGCATTCTTTTGTCTTCTTGCACACTGTTCATCAAGGTTCTCCTGCATTTCCTCATTGGTGGGGCTTCTTGGGAAAAACTTGCTGGTTGTTGCCTCTCATCACCAGCCTTCACTAATTTATCTTTATCCTTCTCATTTGGACACTCATAGCTGAAGTGCCCCACCTCACCACAAGTCCAACACCCATTTGTTGCAGTCTGGGATTTCCTTCCATTGTTCCTTGTTCTTGCTCCTTCTTCCATTTGTAACAATCCACCTTCATGTGTTGCAGCTTCCTGCAGAACAGCACCCTCCTCCGGTCTTCTTCTGTTCTCTCTTCCACTTGTTGCAATCCACTTTCCAATGTCCTGGCTTCTTACAATACCAGCAACTTCCTCTAATCTCCTGTTCCCTCTTCCATTTATAACAATCCTCTTTCCTATGTCCTGGCCTATCACAGTACCAGCACCTTCCTCCAAAATTTTTTACTTCCCATACCTGAGTCTTGATGCCTTGAATCCTGCATTACGACCTGTCTGAAAAGTGGACGTAATGGACCTGACATAGGACTCAAATTGGAAAGCCCTGGCTAGTGCTTCTTGAATGTTTCTGGGTTGTACCTGCTTCACTTGCACTTTTAACTCTGCACCATCAAGAGCATTGATGAACTGGTCCCTCAGAAGAATAACCATCAGGTTAGGTGCTGCTCCAGAGTATGCCTGGTATACCATACTCTCCAGGTCATAAGCAATCTGCTGTAGGGATTTGCCTCAAGCTCATACAAGGCTCTGGAATCTTGCTTTGTAAACCTCAGTCTTGTACATGGTCTCATGTTTGCATTCCAGCACTTCTACTAGGGACTGATAACTGTTACTCTCCATTACTGACATCTGGCCCAGAATTTCCATTGTGGCACCCTTGAGGTTTATCAGGTTATAGAATATCTTTATTCTTTCATTCCAGGTAATGGTTAGCTTTCCATTCTCTGTAACAGATACTTGAGAAATTCTCTGCAGACAGATTAGTAACTAATAAGGTTGCTCTTCCTGTACAGTTTTAACAGGAACAAGACCCTCACCAGCAAAATCTTCACCTGTAACTTTTGAATAAATTGTAATTGTTTTGGAAGCAGATTTTGTAAAACTAACTGATTCTGGTTCCAAAACGGTATCTCCTTCAGGTGCTAATCAGCAATATTTGATTCTTTTTCTCCTTTATGTCTTCGCAGTAACTCTGAATTTCAGATTACCTCGAAACATCCTTTGCTTAGCCTACTTCGGTAATTTCACTGGCTCCTTTTAGACAGACCACATCTTTGTTTGCAGGATGTGAAAACTACATCAAAGCCTGGAGGACAAGCTGACCGAGGTTACAAACAAAATTAGCAGTGTGACTTGAAAAGTAAATGTGCTGGAGGAGTTCATTGCCAGTGACATCAAACACACTGTGGAGGGGAGTACCACTGCTTGGCCAACTGGTGCTGTCCAGGTTGACCATTTTCCTCCTACTGTAGCTATTTCTCCCCTCACCTTACAGAATGAGTTCCAGCCAGTGAGGAACTGTGCAAGGTTTGTGAGAAAAAGGAGCGTCATTCAAGTAACCACATACAATAAATTTCAGATTCTTGTGGAAGTAGAGGAAGAGCCCCATGAGGCACGAGGTGTGGGGAACTCCATCATCTGTGGTCAGTTGGTGGAAGTTTGTGGCAGGGCACCGTCTAAAAGAAAGAGTTTTTGTATTCCCGGTGCAGGAGTGGACAACTTAACAGAGGTTGTGGATGACATTTTTGAGAAAGCAGAAAATTATAGCCTTGTTATTAGTAATACAGGTACTAATGATGGGTATTATTTTATAGGTGGACAATACGCAGTTTTGGAATTTTAGCATTATTAACGTTTAGTATAGTCCCTAGGGATCATAATGAACCCCCATAACCCCATTCAGAAATAGATATTTTCAGAGAATGAATTTAATTTAAAATTCCAAAAAAACCTACCTTGGATCTTCACTTAGCCACTCCGGGTAAAAAATGCATGCATTCGTACGTGTGTTTCTCTTCCCTTCGACTGCACATGCATCTCGTAGGTCTGTATCACCCACTCATAGGCTTACTTTAGGTCACCTGTTGGAATTCTGCCAATGAATTTGAACCACGATCTTTGATTCAATGTTGATGGAAAATTCAAATCCTTCTCACTATGACCTCTGAAGAAGAAAGACGTGCTGTGTGTCCCGGGTGTGATATTGATTATTTACGGGTGATTAAGCATTTCCACTTAGAACCTGAGGAGGCTATTGAGATTTTTAGAAGACACGGTGTATTACCTTCCGTAGTTTATTGCCCAGATTGTCAGGAACCGTGTGAATTAGAAAAGACAAACATCAGTGGTACTGTGGTCAGTACAAAAAGTACGCAAAAACCAAGAAACGGGTCCAGTGTAGTTTTTGTGTGTCTGACTACAAAGGAAGTTTTTTGGACAACACACACCTTCCTGCCTGGCAAGTTATAATGTTCATAAACCACTGGATTCGGAAGTTCTGGAACCACGACGTTATTATCACGTGTTTGAAATGGTCGACAAAGACAAGTGTGGGCTGGCGAAGCTCTTGCTCAGAAGTGATCCTTTCGTGGCTATAGAACCAGCCACCCATCGGGGGACCTGGCATTGTCATAGAGATTGATGAGACATTTTTTGTGAGGGCAAAATATGATCGTGGGGACGTGTGGCTTTTTGGAGGGATTGAAAGGGTCGGAAAAAAGTTTTTCCTGGTGCCTTTAATGAAATGGGATCAAGTGCTTGACAGGAGTGCTGCAACCCTTGTACCCATTATCAGAAAATTAATTTGGCCAGGTAGCATCGTTAAAAGTAATGGTTGGGCTGCCTATAGACGGTTGGCGGACGAGGGGTACACGCATCTGTGATTAACCACAAGGAGGCATTTGTGGACCCAGACGACCCTACCATCAATACGCAGACCACTGAAAGACTGTGGCGTGACGTAAAGGAGTGGTCTAAGCGTCCTGGACTACGGACTGAATATTTTGAACAGTACTTCTCTAGGGGTCTGTTTCTTCAAGCGAACACTGAACAAACGTTACACCACTTCCTCATTGCTGCAGCCACACTATACCCGCCACAGTCAGATCGGCCACTTGAAATACCTGGTGCTGTTGCTGCAATTCCACTAGGCCAACCCCTGGAAGACGACGACGACCCAGACGACCCTCGTCCTGGACCATCGTATCTCTAAGGTAAGCGTTCTCCTAGGATAGGTTAGGTATGTTGGGTTAAGTTTGGTTAGTTTTATTGTGTTTGGTGAGGTTACGTTACATACTTCCCTAGGATAGGTTAGGTATATTGGGTTAGGTTTGGTTAGTTTTATTGTGTTCAGTGAGGTTGTTAGGTCTCTTTCATTTGGTTTGGTCTGTTCGGTTACGTTTACGGGTGGTGCAGTATATTTTTCTGGTGGTTTTTTATGCGAGTTCAGTTGTTTTTTACTTCATTTTTTTCGGAAAATGCTTTATTTCACCTACTTGTCCAGTCAAATTTCATGATTGGAAAAGAGGGACAATGAGGCATTTCTGACAACAATGAAGATCAGAAACATTAGAATCAAATCAAAAACTGCCAGAAAAATATATTGCGCTACCTGGGGGGTGTATTGTCCACTTGTAAAAATTTACCCTAATGATGTATGAACCTGATCAGAGGAGCTGATGAAGTACAAAAAGATCATTCGGTACCACAAGGAAAAAACTAACAACATTTTAATTTCAGGCATACTCCCAGGGAGTAATGCAGGGAATATCTTCTTCACTAAAGCATTAAGTATGAATAACATGATCAAATCGCCAGTGGCGTATCCAGGAATTTTGCCAGGGGGGGCAAACACTTGGAATATTTCCCCAAAACATCTGTCACCATAAATTTTCCTAGATTTGATGCTTTATGTCATCAGAAATAAATTTACATCATTACTGTCGCGTTTGTTCCAATGCCTTAAAGAAAAACTATCTTTTCCCCACATATTCACAGCTTTCTTGGAGTAACTTTAAGTAAATAGCTTATAATCCTTTCAAAGGAGAGGTATGTAAAAACACTCAGTACATAACGTTACCAGGGGTCTACTCTTTCATTAGTGAGAAAAAGGAAACACAAGCAATAAATTGGAAGGCACTGGAGTTTCCATAGCAAAGACATCTCACTAGTATCATTGGTCATCATGGTCACTCTCGTAGATGGTATTATTATCGATACATGCATGCTAACTTCCGTCCGTTCTACTTCAAAACATTTTTTTTTTCCTCGATACCACAAATTTCTTGTGCAATTTTAGTACTTAAAAAAGCAATGTCAGCACTATACTCTTAGCGCTTCATTTACCTGCTGTCTTTATCTCTCTTTACATATAAGGAAGTACAGCTATTATGCGTAATAACCTACGAAATTATGATGAAATATATCACACACTGGCACAGCACCTACCATACGAGATGCAATGGCGTCCATACTATCTGTTTATATTCGGAAATAAACCCTGTATTTTGACTGGCTGCTGGGAGAAAAATGGCGGAATGGATAGGCCAGTGAAACTCGAGATCTGGCGTGAGTGTCCCGAACACACACTTTCCCACATTCGTATCGCTTTTTTCTACAATATTTTCCTTTGCGGTTCTCTCTCTCTCTCTCTCTCTCTCTCTCTCTCTCTCTCTCTCTCTCTCTCTCAACTTTGCACATTTGCATAAATTAAAATTCGCTGCTGCAGCCACCCCCAGTCTGGTATTCTGTTTTGTACCACTGCTGTGGAGGTAGGCAATACACATTTTGTTTTCCACTACTTATCCTTTTGGTTTGATTTTCACTGGCTTAAGCATCACGGGTGATGCATACGTCAAGAGTCTTGACTCAAGACTGACCAAAGTAATTACATCTGGTGGGATTAACCTCTCTTAATCCTTGACTCAGGTGACCACTCGAACTGCCCCGCTCAGCAGGGAATAATTTTCATACCTCCTGAATTGTATTGTACTGCACAGAAAGGATTTTTCCATTAAGAAAAAAAAAAAAAAAAGACAAACGGCGTAAAGCTATTCATCCTGAAAATTTTCACCTAGAAATGCGGGGTGGGGGGGACGAAAGATACTCTGTCCCCCAGGCTCCAGAAAGTGTGGGACAGGAGGATATGTCCCCCTGTCCCCCACTCAAGCGAGGCCCCTGGCTCACATATTTATATCTGGTTACCTTCTAAAATGTAGTCTGAGGTGATCAAAATGTCTTCATTCAGTCTTCAAAAATTCTGCTTGTTTCAGCTGTTTGTAACAATAATTGTGCAGTGTTTGTTTGCAACTGGCTACAGGGTGAGAGGATATGGCTGCAGCGTGAGAGGATGTGGCTGAGAGGACAGGAAGGCCATTTTTACACCTCATCAGGATTCAAGTGCAAAACATCATTAGTGCTCTACTATTAACCACATAATGTATGGTGACAGGGGAAATTGTTAAGTTACAACTGGTCACTTTTTCTCAAGGGTCTTATTACATTTAGTCTAGCTTTCAATTTCAAAGGAAATTATTGCTCCTACATAAATATTTTTGGAAATAGATAATATTGTTTGATATATAAGTGGAAAAATTAGGAAAACGGAATTGTCATACAAGAACTATGCCTAAAATCCCTCTCAGCGTTTCCCCAAAATTTTCCAGGAGAGGGCAAACTGCCCCCCTGCCCCCCCAGTGGCTACGTGAATGCAAATCACTTTGCTTGCAGGAAGGCATGGAATTCATTGACTCATGGAACCACCTTTACGATCAGCGAGCACTATTTACAAATGATGGACTACACTTGAATGTCATTGGTCCTGCCGTCTCGGTTGTTTGCTTAGTGATGCTGTAAGTTTCTTTTAGAGAAAAAAACAAGTATCATAGGAGGTGACTACAGATATCATATGATATAATGAATCAATAGGTAATGGTAGCTCCCCACATAAGATAGGTAAACACTTTACCAGTAAAGCTTTTCTTGTAATTGTGCATAGTCTGCATAATAAGTTTTCTAATTTAGATGCTCTTGCCTTTACTGAAGATTATGATATAATTGGTATAATAGAATCATGGCTAAATACTGAGCAAAGAGATTTTTTTAGCAGAGTATAATTTACCAGGCAATATAATTTCCAGTAGAGAACGGAAGGAAAAAGCAGGGGGCAGTGAGTTGTTATTTACTGATCAGAATTTCATCCAGTCATAATTACCAAACCACGTATTGAAAATATTGACACAGTTTTATATTCAGTTTTAAAATGAATCTTGTTATAAAATCATCCTTGGGTAAATTTATCGTCCACCTGGTCAACCACTCAACATCGACAATTGAATCTACAGTCAGTCTGCTGAAATCTCTTGTATGCAAAGCAGTATAGTATGGGGTGATTTTAATTTACCAATTCCAAAAGGGGTATAAGCCTTTATCTTCATACACAGGATTAGACCTATGTTTAAACTTCCAGGAAAGTTCACTGTATCAGTCTGTAAATTATTCAACATGTGGAACTAACATTCTAGATCTAGCCTTGGCCTTATCAGAAAATTTTGGGAGTAACGTTATAATAGGAGATGAATTTAGTACAAGTGATCATCACCCAGCTATAAGAGAGCTAGTTTTAATAAATTAAAGGCAATTGTAGGGGGAGGGGGCTGTTATCCCACTGTCGATACATTAGGTGTCAATGTTGCATGGAAATTTTTAACAGGAATTCTCAACAATCCAGCCAAGTTATGTATTCCAACATGCAACATAAGACCTGCCGAAAAATCTAAACACAAATTGTGGAACTTCAGTATTAACCCTTAACCGCCGGGTGTCGATCAGAACTGTCAAAAAATCGGTGGTTGGGTGGGGCCGGGTGTCGATAGGAACCGCACTTGTTTTCCTGCCACAGTTTCAAGTGGCCGCCACTTTAACTCGTCACCAAAAGCTCAGGAAAGACTCTCACCAGCCCTCGCAATCATACCTCAGTCATCTCTGTAACTTTGCTAGGTGTAGGATGATCTTTTCTTAACCTTTTTCATCCGATTTTCTTCCCGACTCATGTGGACTTTCACCTCAACCACCTCTGCCAAGCCTCTTTCCAAAGACAGTAGGAAACGACTCAGTGATAGTGCCATAGGGCATGCCTTGGACACCAGTGTGTCTAATTTATCTATTAATGGAGAAGTTATCACACTAAGAGCAATGTCATAGCCAGAGCCGCGGGCAGATGCATGAACACATTATATTCTCGTGGCGAGAATTAGTCCTCTCCCTCACTTCATTACTCATCAAGGCAACGACCTACAGACATTGGGATACTTTCATTAGCAAGAAGAAGAATTGATGAGTAATGTGGCTTTTTATTCATTTCCCAAATTTCTATAGTTTCTGAGATATAAAGGTTAGAAGTAAAACTATTTTGTCTTTTTGTCATACTGAGGTGAGGCACGAACAGATTTTAGCCCAAGATCCAGGGGTTAAACATTGTCTTCTAACAAAAATCTTGCATACAAAAAGAATAATACCACAAAGAGTCAGTGTGATAAAAACAAATATGATGCTTTTTGACAGAAAGTCAAAAAATTAACTAACTATAGGAAGACAAACCTTGAGTCACTTCTTGCCAGTATCAGTAAATCAAACCCAAAGAATTGTTCAGTTACATAAGAAACAAAAAGATAATAACTCCAACAATCAAACCCTTAATGACAGAGAGAAGAGAATACACTGAGGATGAAACCAGAGTTGTACAAACACTTAAAACTTTCTTTCCATAAGTATTTACAATAGAAAAAACACATACAATTCCTATAGAGTCCCCAGTTCCAGTAAGGGCAACATACTCGATGATATTACAGTTAATGATCGCGATTTACTTCTTGCAATCAGCAAATTAAAAGAGACTAAAACACCAGCACTGGAGAAAATATCTCCACTCATATTAAAGGAACTTCTAAATGACATATCAAAGCCATTATCTGAACTCTTTAACGTATCACTAAAGAGCAGTAAGGTGCCACACGAACGGAACCTCGCAAGCTACCATCCAATTAGTTTGACATCAGTGATTTGCCAAGTGCTTGAAACTATCAGAGACAAGATTATGAAATACTGGGAAAAAAATAATCTCATCAAAGATTCGCAACATGGTTTTCGGAACAATCACTTTTGCCTCACGAATCTGTTGGCCTTTTTCAACGATATATTGAACATGTACAACGAGGCTAAGTCCGTTGACAGTCCCTATCTTGATTTTCAAAGGCTTTTGACAAAGATCCAGACAAAAGACTCTTTCAGAAGCCAAAGGCACCTGGTAGTGTGGTCGGGTGGATTGAAGATTGGCTTACCAGATGCAGGCAGAGAGTTGTAATATAAGGAAAAGAATCAGCATGGATAAACGTTACAAGTGGAGTACCACAGGGTTCAGTGTTAGGTCCTGTTGTTTTAATATGCATAAATGATATTGATGAAGTATTATATTGTAAGATTTCTAAATTTTCCGATGATACTAAAATAGGTAACAGAGCAGATGCAGCATTGCAGAGGCAGACAGTTATGAGAGATCTTGATCAACTTTTTAACTGGGCACAAACATAGCAAATGGATTTCAATATTTATAAATATAAAGTGCTAAACATTGGCAGGACAAACGTAAGGGCCAGTAATAACACGAATAATGCCCAGCTTCATAGTAGTAACTATAAAAAAGATTTAGGAGTTATAATAACAAATGATCTGAAACCAAGCAAGCAATGTACAGAGGCTGTAAATAAAAACCAATAAATTGATCAGAGTCATAGGTAGAACATCTGAATTTAAATCCAATAATATCATCCTCACTTTCTATAATTCCTTAGTGTGGCTGCACTTGGAGAACTGCATTCATTTCTGGTCATCGTATGATAAAATGGATATGGAGAAACTTGAGAGAGTACAGCAAAGGGTAACAAAGATGATACCTAGATTGAGAAATAAACCATACGAGGAGCATTTAGAAACCCTGAATCACATTGAGCTTTAATTCAATTCACAGTTCATCGCTCAAACTGTACTAGAGGTATGGGCGTAAAATTATTGGCAAACGATTTCAGTCACATGAAGCTAAGCATTTTTTCTTTGACAGAGTTGTAAATATAACAAATTGTCCTCGAATATAGTAAACTGTGATACAGCACTAACCTTAAAAATCGCTAGGATAAGTATTTGTCGTATGACCCCCAACTAAGTATATTCACTCCTGATTAACAAACTTCTGTGGTGTGTGTGTGTGTGTGTGTGTGTGTGTGTGTGTGTGTGTGTGTGTGTCATTTTTCAGAGCATGGGAGATACAACAGCTGAACAACATCAATAAATGTTAATGACTTAATGTTACTCCCTTTCAGGTAGACTGTGTAGAAGAAAATTTCCTTTCCCTCTTTCCCATGAAATTTCCATGACAGTTTTTCTGTGCTGCATGGTGGTCCTCCTCAACATTTCCTGCTGGGTTCGGCTAGAGGGTTTGGTGGGTGGGGGAAAGTCTTCCTGCTTTTCAGTCCTGTCTTTACCTGACAGATTAATTTTGTTAGTTATAACCTTCCCGATACCAAACAACCACGGAAGGACCAACAGATCTGTTGCTGATTGCTTTCCTTTGTACTGCTTTGTACTCTTTCTCCATTTTGTTGCTTCTCCTTCACTCCATCCTCATTTCCTATCCCCCCTTTTCCACTCCAAACTTTATTACCTTCACGAACAGGAAAAGAAAATCCTGCATAGAAGAATTCTGTGAAGGGTAATAATGGAAATGGAAGTACGGATACGGATCGGAGGGAGGGGGAGAAGAGAGGGAGAGGAAAGGGAAAGGGATGATGTAGGTGTCTCTCTCCCTCTCTCCCGGCTACCCATCCCCCTCTCCCAAAAAGGAAGATCAAAAGTAAAACAGTATCACAAAACAAGGTTGGTTTCATTATCAGTTTTAAAGAGAAGTAAGTTGGAGACGTTTCTCCACATCTCCCGCCTCTCCTTTGTTTTTCCTCCAGCCCAATGACGGTGGATATCAGGAAAGAGGGAAGGTAAAAAAGAAATGTGAGACTACCTCAGGTGCTGTCCTTGTATTTGGCTCACGTTGGGTGCAATGTGAGTGGGTGGCTTTTGTTGAGAGAGAGAGAGAGAGAGAGAGAGATTATCCTAGTTGTTACACTGATAGGTTTCATGCCAGTACTGTATATTACAACTGCGTCCCGTTTACCATGTTACGAAGGCAATCATTCATTTAGCTTTCTGTGGGATAGAGAAGCTCTGTCTGTTAACAGCTGCACACACACGCGTGTAAAGTTGTGTATAGCTTACCGATTAACACCAGTACAGCACATGAACAGCCATTAATAAAGTAGTGCCTATTTATACCGCTTAATTTTAATGCGGCACACGACTAGCCATTTTGTGTCTGTATGCAGAAACTACCACCACTTAGACTCTAGTCTAATTCCATGACACTTACCTCTGGTTCACACACATTTCAAAGGAAAACCCAGCACGTACCAACGTACTGTACCTCCTGACTTGAACAGACATCAGCTCACCCGCACTTCAAAGGAAAACCTCAGCACGTACATACTGTTCAACCTTACTTGATCAGACATAAACGCCGATAGGGCTATGACCCACTTGGTTATTTTGATTTGGCTAACGTAGAGACGATCATATTTACGCTGTCTGAGGAAAGCCCAGCAATTCCGAGATTACAGAGCATATTGCACCATCCAAAACAATATCTAGGCCAACTGACTTATGGTTTAAGTCCCTTCCCGAAAAAAAAAAAAATTACGCACACTTGAGAAGTAGGAAAAAAGATACATCTTCCATCGTCAACACAAAATTGGTCAAAATATAAGTTACTTTAAACTGGGCTTCATCTGCCTGATGTGGTATAATAATTTCTGTGCTGTGGATTGTAGAGAAGCATGATGATGTTTAGGTGAAATCATAGCTTCCATTAGTCTCCATAGCTTCGAAAAATTATAATTTTCAGTGCTACAAGTGATTTGGAACATCAGAGAAGAATATATAACGTCTAGAGTACAGATAAAAAAAAAAATAAATAAAAAAAAACATACAGGAGAACTGCAGCTCAATCACACGAGTCAGTCCAAGAAAAAGTTGGATACGATTTTGACCTCAATTTAAAGCGCCTTGGATGTATATGTTACGTGGTGTGTGCTTGTTGGGGGGGGGGGTAGAAGTTGAAAATAATGAGAACAGGGAAGTGGAGGAAAATAAAGATCTTGTAAGAGAAGAGAAGGTAAAAGGCGAGTTGGAGCGTTACACAGGTGGTTGGGGAAATCTGTGAAAGTGTTCCATTAATTTGGGGGAGGCGGTGGCTGAATCGGTAGAGAGGCGGCCTGCAGTCCTGACGGACCCAAGTTCGAATCCCGGCTGGGGCAGGGAACAGTTTAAGGATTTGAATTTCATAAAAGCAGACTTTCCTGATCTACCAGATGACCCGCCGACATGTCATAAAAATACCCCCGCTAATACCAATACACCAGTCCTGTATGAGACAGCCCTAGCATGTATTCAATATGGACGGTGGGTGTTAGGGCCGAAGTGGTGACATGTAGAGGTGTATGGTATGTAGGAGGACTACTGGGCCTTGAGAGCAGGCTGTGAAGCCTATGCCCAGAGTCGGACACATAAAAAAAAAATAAAAAAAAAATCTCGACAAGATTTCTCCAGCTGCAGTGTCCAGGGTCTCCTTAAACTCGTCCCTCTAGTATATTGCCATTAATTTCCTTCGTTTAGTAGAAATGGAGGAAGTGGGACAACATCATCATCATTGTCATCATCACCTTCACCATCGTCATCGCCATCGCCGTTGTTTTTGTGATCAGTCAGTTTCTAACATTCATATGGGATGGCGTGGTCCAGGTTCATGAGTGCTGGTCTTTTATTTCACTCGTGCAGGAATCAGAGGAGAAAGGAAGTCCTGGTTACAGGCTCTGACCTCCCTTTCCCCCCATCCCACACACACACACACACACACACACACACACACACACACTTTTTCAGCTGTAGGAGGTACGAGAATGTATTAATAGCTGTACTTGGTGGCCAATGGGTCCATCGCATTCCGCACACCAGTAGAAAATAAGGGCTCCTGTCTCACACGCTTCTTACAATTTCCTTTACAATAAAAAAAGAAAATGTAGTTAATGCCCCTGACTTACCTTCCTTATTGAAATACTGAGGAAAGTATAGATAATAATTATCAGACAACGATAAGCCTAATTGTGGGTTTGTAAATATTGCGATAAAGGCTCCTGCCTTGTGGTTGTATATTATACACTGTTGAATGTACTCAGCAATCATTGTGTTGATTATTGTGAGGTGACCAGGGATACCTTAGAGACAGAAGGAGTGAGTGTAGTGAGTGTACGGGCGAAGGAATATGAGAGAGAGAGAGGGGGGGGGGAAATAAGGTTATGGTGAAAAGGGATATCAAGGAAAGAGGGACGAGTACTTAAGTTGACAGAGATAGGATGAGCAACAAACTCTAATGAGAGAGAGAGAGAGAGAGAGAGAGAGAGAGAGAGAGAGAGAGAGAGAGAGAGAGAGAGAGAGAGAGAGAGAGAGAAAGAAAGAAAGAGAGAGGTCATGCAACTGCAACACCGCTTTCATTTGACCTTTATACTGCTATATCATTTTTTTTATCATTAATAAGAAGTGTGTGTGTGTGTGTGTGTGTGTGTGTGTGTGTGTGTGTGTGTGTGTGTGTGTATGTGTGTTTGAGGTGGGATGGGAACCTTTCAGTTTTCAGTCTGAGAAAGTGATATTATGAGAGGAAACAATACCGTATAGTCTATTAATAAAATACATAACACATGTCTGCCAGCACAGCCTTGCATGGGTAATTTGTTTTCATTTATGGAATAGGTGGAGACTATTGTTCTTTCTGGTATTATTATCATTCCGGTCTCAGAGTTTCGCGACGATTTCAGGAGAACCGGTGCCTGCGTGAGGAATCTGAAGGGGCCAGGTTATATGTCCTGCCATGGGCCATTGCTGATAGTAAAAAAAAAATCCAAATCCTTTATGCGCAGTGGAAAGGCACGTCAGAAAGTGTCATACCAGTATTATCTTGTGAACGAGATAAGGTGGTAGTGACTTTTGGAGATTTCAATGGAAACTGCGCAAGTAATCTGAATTGCACAAGTTGTATGTTATGAGCCATTGCTGATAGAAAAAATCCAAATTTCCCCAGTGGGGTCAAGGTCATTGTAAGAAACAGTAGGTGGAGACTAGTGACTTCCCTTAGGACGGTTACAGAGTTCTACAGTAGTTTCATTTATGACTGAAGGCACCCTGCAAAGATTATGCAACTTCTCCCCCCCCCCTTCTCTCTCTCTCTCTCTCTCTCTCTCTCTTTTCGTTTTCACTTTGTCCAAAAGTTTATCATCTGTTGAAACTCTTATTTCTTCTTTTTCAGTAGTTTCTTAATTTCTCATTTTCCTCATCCACTTTTCTTCCACAGTCTCTTTTCTCCACATTCATCCTTCTGTTCCCTCCTGCCCGTTATCTCCCTTTTTTGTCTTTGTTTTTTTCCCATCTTATTCTCTCCTATTTATTCCTTCCTTTCTATCCATTCATGAAATTCCGTTTATCTGATTTTTTTTTTTTGTTCCTTATTGTTCTTTCAATGATTTTCTGTCTTTTGTGTTCCTTTCTTCCCTCCTTCTTCATCTTCCCTGCAAAACTCATGAACAATAGCTCATCTCTCTCTACACGTTCTCCTCCTCTTGTTGGTCCCTTCTCTCTCCTCCCTTCTCGTGTCACCTTTAATCCCCTCCCATTTCCCCTGTGGTTTATTCTTCTTCCTTCATCCCACTCCTTCCATATCATTCCATCCATTTTTTTTTTTTTTTCACTTCCTTCACCCACCCCCTCAATTTTGATCTCCCTATCTTTCTCTCCCTCTCTCCTAGTTTCTCTCTCCTCCCTCTCTCCTAGCCTCCCTCTCCCTCACTTCCTCTCTCCTAGTCTCCCTTTCTCTCCCTTCCTTTCTCCTGGTTTCCCTCTCTCTTAACCTCCCTCTCTCTCCCTCCCTCCCTCCCAGTCTGCCTTTCCCTCCTTCTATCCTAGGCTCCCTTTCTCTCCATCTAGTCTCTCTCTCCCTCCCTCTCTCCTCGTTTCCCTCTCCCTCCCTTTCTGTCGCAGTTTCGCACATATCATTGCACGTGTTTTTTACTATTAACACTTTCCAGGTCCGACCCCCTGGAGCCAGCAGAACCCTCCTGCTTTCCTCCCTCCTGCTCTCCCTCCCTCATTATCTGTCGCACTCTTGATTTTTTTCCTTTTCCGATCCTTTCTTCACCCCACAATATTTGGATCTGAGGATTCGTTATTATACCGTTAGAAAGCTGAGACTTTGAAGAAAAAGATGAAAGAATAAAAAGTGGCATCGCTTAAAGTAAAACAGTTATGACGGGTATAAGTTGAAAGAGTGCATAAGGAAGCTTATACCACTTTGTTTTCTAAGCGTTTTTTGTTCACGTTTTCGATTTTTCAACGAATGAAAATAGTATCACCGACCTGGAAATTCAATCAAGCTAATATCAGGCCAAATTTCAGGTCGCTAGACGCAATTTTTGATTTATGGTGAATATTTCTTTGTCATGAAGCGGATCCGTGCCCAAAGAGGGGTTGGACACTTTCATGTTGGACCCGGATCCGCGTCCAAAGACCGCGAAAGTGTTAAGCTCCCTTTCGTCTCAGTCAGGTGTTGTTTACCAGGGAACGTTGTTGACAGTGAACGTTTCTTTCAGTCAGCATTTCTGCAGCAAAGAAATTTAAGTAACAGCATTCTCTTGTGCTTCAAGCAAAGTGCTTTGGTGGCTGTAAGTTTGTGGATTTTGTTTTCTTTTTATGACCGTAATTTGAGTTGCTTATGCTTCTGTATGTCTGTGCTTGTGTGTGTGTGTGTGTGTGTGTGTGTGTGTGTGTGTGTGTGTGTGTGTGTGTGTGTGTGTGTGTGTGTGTAGGCTGAGGGAGCTGTAGTTTTGTATATTGGTAATTGATGTAACATACAGGTGCAAAAAATATAAGAAAAAAACCTTAACTTGTATGCACCTAAGCTGCATCACAGAAACTGTTGCCAATTGAAACACATAAAATTCCTGGCAGCCATTCAGGAAAATAAAACTAAAACCACCTGGTGTATAAAGAAGCAGCTGCTGCGCAAGGAAAACTTAAATCCATTAACCCATTACCTGGCCCTGACCAATTTAGTTTTATTTTTTTCAGTCAAAGTTTTATGAAGGCGAATGCAAGCCGTTCATTTCTGAGTAATAAAACAATACAGGTAAAACCGCATCCACCAAGTATAATGTCATTAAGGATATAATCCATCACTAATTAAGGAAAATAACTGGCACGGAAAACTATGATATAGAGCAAAATGGTTTGTTTGTTTGTGTATGTGTGTGTGTAAATGATTGTGTGTGTGTGTGTGTGTGTGTGTGTGTGTGTGTGTGTGTGTGTGTGTGTGTGTGTGAGAGAGAGAGAGAGAGAGAGAGAGAGAGAGAGAGAGAGAGAGAGAGAGAGAGAGAATTTGTGTTATCATCAAAAATATGTTAATCTGCAACAATCAAATGCTAATGAAGAAAAAAGTTTGAGGAATAAAGAGAAGCAATATGCTGGGCAAAGAATAATGTTGAGAAAGAGAGGGCAAGGAAATGGAAGGGTGAGCTTAATTAATGGGAGGGAGAAATGAATGATGTGGAAGGCTGGAAGGGG
This sequence comes from Coenobita brevimanus, assembly GCF_032717465.1. Lineage (NCBI taxonomy): Eukaryota > Metazoa > Arthropoda > Malacostraca > Decapoda > Coenobitidae > Coenobita > Coenobita brevimanus. Next base: position 26,486,556 of record NC_136970.1, on the reverse strand, counting down.
ATTGCAAAGTGTTAAGGAATGAAAAGAGGTGTTTGGTTTAGAAGAGTGACGTGCTGAGAAAGTGAAATGATGACATTAAGGAAAGCAGGGAAATAATATCGTGAAAAAAAGAAAGGGGCTTGTTAGAAGTTAAGAGCAAAAATGTGTATGGTGTTAATAGCCACTGTGCTCCTTACGTTATAGAACCCACTTATGGATATTTCCAGGCACATACACCCAACACCCACAGTATCCTTCATGACCTGGTGTGTTGAATTGTAATTCATTGCTTGTAGGAGAAACTGAAGGGGAATATGGTTTGCCCAGTAAGTCATTTATCATCTTCGGTCTATATATCAGACTGAGGGAGATATAAAGCCAACCCCTTTGGTCTTTTATGAGACATAAATCAGAGGAGAAGGACGTCCCAGATCCATCTCACTCACTCTGCATAACTCGGAAATTATGAGGTTGTTGACAACACAAGTGGTTGGTGGTGTTTCCGTGGGAAAAGTTATAATTTAATCTAATTTACTATTATCCTTAGTACAGTTTCGTGTGTGTGTGTGTGTGTGTGTGTGTGTGTGTGTGTGTGTGTGTGTGTGTGTTTTGGCGTTGTGAAATGTCATGGATAGAGAAGCAAAACAACAACAAAAACTGTGTGTGATGGAGCCTTCAGTTTCTAAACATTGCCGCACTGATATGAACTCGTGAACGAGGCCTTGGTTTGTCTCCATTGTGGCGTGGCAAACAGTACTTTTCATATCAAATTGTTATCATTCTGTATCCCCTTCCCCAGATTCTTTTTTTCCACATAGGCCACTCCTGCCTTTTGGTCAAGGACGTACTGGGTCACGCATACACTCCGCATTATTGTCCTCCAAGAGGTAAATGAAAGGCCCGCCATGTCGTGTTGGTCGGCTTTTAATTTTAACAAGTATCCTCGTTTATTTCGTCCTTCTATACATCATTTTCATTTTTTTTAATCCTTTTTCCATTGTCGGTTACCTTTATTTTTTCTTCTCCAATTTTCTTTTGTTTTATGCTCACTCTGCAACGAAACTATTACTGTATTATTTTTACCAATAGGCCTACTTGTTTTCTTTTTCTTTGGTCCCATAAGGTTTTTGTCATCTGTTTAAGCATCTTGTTTTGACTTGTAACCAAATAAATTATGTGTCATTAATATTTTTATGTTTCTGTACTTCGATATAAGACACACACACACACACACACACACACACACACACACACACACACACACACACACACACACACACAGCAGATTATATTTAAAAAAATGGATACCATTCTTGCCCAAGTCTACTTAGTCAGTCCCGTACGTCGTAGTAATAATGAAAGTGAGACTTTCTCTCTCTCTCTCTCTCTCTCTCTCTCTCTCTCTCTCAGCCAGCTGCGACCGTTCTCAGGTTTCATACTTTCATACTTAGTATTTCCTTGAGCCCCCACCCCTCCAGCACCCCCATGAGGTGTTTGGTAATGTCCACTGTAGGGGTCTCAGGTGCCTTGTACACCGCACCACCACCATCACCACCACCATCACTTAAACCCTTCACACTGATGACACATTTTCATGGTTACTAGTGCTATATCCAAATGTCTGAATTCAGTCCAGGAAAAATCTTTGATAATTAAGTGGCCTGTGAAAGCTACAACCAACCCCTCCATTTGTCTGATACAAGGATGATGATTATACAGTATAATATTAGGTTGTAGGGGCAATACCTCCAACATCCCCATCCCATCCCCACCCAACTATTTCATCACATTCCCCCCCACCCCCACCCCCACCACCACAAGATACATCGATCTCAAAGCCCTCATGAGACTTGGTGAGGGGAAGGACAGGGAGGAGGTGTGGGGGTAGAAGGGGGAGAAGACCCTTAGGTGGAACTGCTACCATTGTACGAGTACTTACACTAGAGAGAGAGAGAGAGAGAGAGAGAGAGAGAGAATGTGTTTGACAGAACTTGAAGTGTGTGTGTGTGTGTGTGTGTGTGTGTGTGTGTGTGTGTGTGTGTGTGTGTGTGTGTGTGTGTGTGTGTGTGTGTGTGATCGCAGAAGAAAAAGAACGACAGGAGGTGGAGAGTAGAGTATGCGAATTATTTCAAATAAATGCATCAAGTATTTCTTTGGCAATCAACAAAGAGTGGGTCATAATCATATAAAAGGACTGGAAAGGTAAATAGATGTCAGTAAGGAATTTGTGCTCTTCACTGTCTTGCCTGTGTTCTGTATTGCTGGTTTAATATTTCTTAATGGCTTGTTGAATTCCTGTAGTATTAGTTATTTTTCTTATTTTTGTGTTAATTCATCGCTCATATTAATTATGATCATTAGCTAATATATACAACTCTCTCTCTCTCTCTCTCTCTCTCTCTCTCCCTCTCTCTCTCTCTCTCTCTCTCGCGAATCATTAACTCATTTTAAGGTATAATTTCGTTGTCACAAGGAATAAAAGGGCAAAGAAAGATGATACTGAAAAACAACGTTTCAACACTGCACGTTTTTGGCTGGTGGTCGCCTGTTTAGCATGAAAAGTTAGCCAGGCAGAGGAGGAAGATGGTGTTGTCCCCACTTTACACACACACACACACACACACACACACACACACACACACACAGAGGCAGGGGAAGGTATATGTGCTGATATGTGAGTGCGTGGGCAGGCAGGAATGGTGGTGGTGGTGGAAACCTGGTGATGAGTTAATGAATAATGATTTAATAAATAGTTGGCGGAGGCTTCCAAATCCCTGACA
>NC_136970.1:26441297-26478797 GCF_032717465.1 Coenobita brevimanus | reverse complement strand
GTCTATGCAATCTCCCACACGAGGGAGAGGGCAAGTGTCCGTTCTAGCCATCTGACCAACACGTCTGTAGTCGATGCAAAGCCTCTACGACCCACCCGGCTCAGGGATCAGAGTGACAGGAGAACTCCACTAGCTCTGACAGGGCTCAATCATCTTGTGGTCCAACAGGTAGCCAAGCTCCTTCTGGATGAGAGGAACTTTCACTGGGTTCACACGGTAAGGAGGCAATTTAATTGGCTTTGCGTCTCCAACATCGACATCATGCATCAACACAGTGGTTCTTCCTGGAGTGGCACGGAACACTTGCGGGTACTCCTGCAGTAATGCCGAAAACTCCTGCCTTTCCTTGGGAGGTAGATGAGAAAGCTTAGTCTGGAGATCATTCATGATATCAGGATTCTTCCCCAAACTATCACTCAGGCTCATGCTGCATGGGAGAACTTCACTTGTAGACTCGGGTGGAACAGCTACAGTGCAGACTGGATTATTTTCGTCCCGCCTGTGATATAACTTTAGCATGTTGATGTGACATAGTTGCTTGCTCTTTCTACGATCTGGTGTGGCGATGACATAGTTGACATCACTGAGTTTCTTCTCCACGAAATAAGGGCCATTAAACTTGGCTTGAAGAGGTTGCCCATGAACTGGTAGCAGAATCAAAACCTGATCTCCTGGCTGAAAGTGGCGTAACCTGGACTTCTTATCATACCAAGTCTTCATCTTCTCCTGAGCAGCTCCTAAATTCTCTCTCGCCAGCTGTAAAGCAGTGGACAGCCGTTCTTTGAACTTCATCACATACTCCAGCAGGTTGACGTCATCTTCCTCCGACAGCCAGCATTCCTTGAGTAACTTAAGGGGTCCTCTTACTTCATGGCCAAACAGTAGTTCAAAAGGTGAGAAGCCCAGTGATTCATTTGGAGATTCTCTTGCAGCAAACACAACGAATGGAAGACCTTTGTCCCAGTCTTTCTGATGTTCCAAACAGTATTTCTTGAGCATCGATTTGAGTGTTTGATGATATCTCTCCAACGCTCCTTGGGTCTGGGGATGGTAAGCTGAAGACGTGATCTGGGTGATCCCCAACTCTTTCAGAGACTGTTTGAAAACATTTGACACGAAATTACTTCCCCGGTCTGACTGTACCTCCTTGGGCAGACCAAACTTTGTGAAGAACCCCAGCATTTCCTTAACCACGTTCTTTGCTGAGATATTTCTAAGTGGAATGGCTTCAGGATAACGAGTAGCCATATCAATCAGGGTCAACACATAAGAAAATCTTGAAGAAGTCTTAGGAAGAGGGCCCACAATATCCACCAACACACGGGTGAAAGGCGCCTCAAAAGGAGGAATGGGAACTAGAGGTGGAACCTTTTCGGTCTGATTACACTTCCCCACAACTTGACAGGTGTGACAAGACTTACAATACCAGGAAACATCCCTGAAGATACCTGGCCAGTAGAAGTGTTTCAAAATGCGTGCCACAGTCTTCCTCACTCCAAGGTGTCCTGCCAAACTGGAATCATGAGCCACTCTAATGATATCCTGCCTACAAACACGAGGGATGACAACTTGATGTACAACCTCCCATTCACAGTCGGCTGATGCTGTTGGGGGTCTCCACTTCCTCATAAGTACTCCTGACTTTACATAATAACAAGTAGAAGCACCGGCTGACTCTTCTTCACTGTAAGCAGAGTTAGCTAGACCTTTCAACTCAGGGTCAGCAACCTGCAACTCAACCAACTCTTGACGAGACAAATTATCAACACTACGGGGTACTGCCTCATCTGGTGAGTGGTCCAAATTAGCAAGAAAAGTGTCAGCTAGGATAACATCATCATCATCATTATCCTCTAAATCACCAGTAACTTTAGACTTAGCCCTAGTGACAGCACATGCAGGGAACACATCAGGGACATCACAATCCTGGGCCGCAGCCACTGGCTCACTAGACAACTGAGGAGCTGGACACACTTGACTTCCACCAATATCATTTCTAAGTAAGAAAGTTACACCTGACATTGGGAGTGTCTCAACCAACCCAACCATAACGGAACCATTAACAAAACCAGACTCTAAATTCACTCTGCACAGAGAGACAGAGAAATAATTATTCCCTACACCTTGTAAGATTACAGTTTCATCAGAGGAATTAACATTAGAGCCTAGAACACTGGTCAGCATAAGGGATTGGCAAGCACCTGTATCACGATATATTTGAACTGATTTCCTGTCATTACTGTCCAGAGGACTGACAAAACCATCAGACAGGAAATTAGCACATGAGCTCTTGAGAGTGTCACCCATGTTACTGCTCAAAAGAGGAGCTCCATCATGAGAATTTAAGTTACCCCTCAAAGCAGGTTCGGTTAACTCAGTTAAAGAATTCTGGGAACTCTCAAGAGTGGACACTAGACCAATTGACTGAATATTTAAAGACTCCTTTTTGTTCACATCACGCTGTCTCCTGAAACATTTCTCCGTAGTATGACCAAGCTTACTACAATAAGTACATTTACTTTTCTGAAATCTAGAGGTGAAGCTGAGAAACATCATCTTTATTCTCTTTCCTGTTACCTGTACTCTGAGTAGAGGCAACGTACTTACTCTCAGCTTTCCCTTTCTCTCTAGAATATCTCTTGTGAGTGAGAACATACTCATCAGCTAAAACTGCAGCATCAGACAAATTATCTATTCTTTTCTCATCAAGATATAGGCTTACATCTTTACTAATACACCTTTTGAAGTCCTCCAGCAAAATCATCTGCTTAAATTTACCAAAATCAGAATCCACATTCTTAGAATTCAACCACTGCTCTAACAGATCTTCTTTGATTTTTGCATACTCAACATGGGATTGCTTATCTTGCTTATAAGTTGTCCTAAATTTTACTCTATAGGCTTCAGGAACAAGCTCATAGGCCTTAAGAATCAAGCTCTTAACTACATCATAATTATCAGATTGATCCTGAGGCAAAGATGCATAAGTTACTTGAGCTTTACCGGTGAGAACAGTTTGAAGGAGTACTGGCCAATACTGTTTGGGCCAATTAAAACCTGTAGCTACCCTCTCAAACAACTGAAAATCCTTTGTTAAATCAGATTCATTAAAAGGAGGGACAAGTTTAACATTTTTAGCCACATCAAAATCATCAGAGCTAGATGATCCAGTTCCACATCATTTCATGCGATACTCATGGTCTGCCTGAATCCTGGCAAGTTCAACTTGTGCCTGACCCTGTACCTGTGCCTCTTGAATACGAACATTTGCCTCATTAACACGAGCCTCCGCCTCCTTAGCCTTAGCCTCCTGCAGGGCTAGCTGTAACTTAGCTAATTCAATCTGCGTTTGCTCATTTGGAGGAGTTACATTAAACAAGCTTTCATTAATCATGTCAACAATTTGATCTTTAGAATGATGAGAGCGAACAGCAATTCCCAATTGTTGAGCAACGAGCTTAAGTTCATTCTTTGTTCTGTTTTCTATATCACACACTGTTTGCACATTTGACAAAAAATGTTTGGCTTCATCAAGTGTAGTAATAGTAGACATAATTAATAAGTAACAGTCACAAAATATCAAGCAATATCCTTATGATAATATCCTGAATATCCTGATAAGAGGTCGCCAAATTTATGTTACGGAACAGAGAAAGATAACGTACACTTTAAGTGAGAATACTAAGAGTCCCTACTGTCCCGTAAAGTTCCAGGTTCAAAACAAAAGAGTTAGATAAAATTACAAGTTAAAGTTTAATGCACAAACTAACAACAAAACATTCAGGACTCATAAGGATAATGTAATGGCAAATAAACAGGTTAAATATATGGTTAACTGCAATAGCCTCTATTAACATGAAATTAGCAAGAGTAAATTTATCTAAGTCAGCCCTGATAAAATGAGATACCAGATAATACTCAGTGAATGCCAGATATATTATTACAGATACAAACTATTATCAAAAATGACTGACATAAAACCCAACATTAATCAAAAACCTCACTAGGCCTAAGAATTAACCTTATGGTACACAGTACAAGAAAAAATGCAATAACACTTATACTAAAATTACACACAGCTGCTAGATGTTTGGAGATTTCTTGAGCACTCACAATAATAATATCTGTACAGGGGAGGACAGAGATGTGAACAAAATGAGGAGCAGATCTAAGTGGCAATGATGCAGAGATTGAGCTCATTATATAGGGGCCAGCAGAGCTTGATACAACTTGTAAGAAGGACGCGCAAATGAAGCCATGGGGACAAAGAGCTGAAAATCCCGCACTGAATAACAGAAAGAACGACTTACTCTACTATAATGGTAGAAGGGGGGAACTGAGGCAGAACACGCTCGTGATCAAACATGCAGCATACTGTGCGTTAAAATTACACAAAGGATGATGAAATCATAGGCTATGTAACAATATATATATATATATATATATATATATATATATATATATATATATATATATATATATATACATATATACATATATATATATACTGTATATATATATATATATATATATATATATATATATATATATATATATATATATACATACATATATACATATATATATATACTGTATATATATATATATATATATATATATATATATATATATATATATATATATATATATATATATATATATATGCTGGGAGGAATGAAAAAGTGTTTAAATGTCGTTCGCTTAGAATGGATGTAAAGAGAAGGCTGTATGAGGGTGTTGTGGTACCGACTGCGTTATATGGGGCTGAAACATGGAATATGGGTGTAGCAGAGAGGAAAAGTTTGAATGTAATGGAGATGAGATGTCTGAGGAGTATGTGTGGAGTGACGCGTATGGATCGAAAGTGCGAAATGATGAAGTGCGAAGGAGAACTGGAGTTGTTCGGGAGATGGCTGGTAGAGTTGAGCAGAGGGTGTTGCAATGGTTTGGGCATATGGAGAGAATGGATAATGAGCGACATTGGTGAAAAAGATAACTAGATCTGATGTGAGAGGTGTAAGACTGAGAGGAAGACCACGAATAGGATGGATGGACAGTGTGAAGAGAGCGCTGGATGCGAGAGGGATGTCTGTTGAGCAAGGAAGAGTGGCTGTGCGTGACAGAAATAAATGGAGAGAAATTGTGAATGAATAAGTGATGACGCAGCCCTGAGGGGATATTCTCCCGCATTTGGTCTGATCAGCTAGTCAGGTCAGGTGCGGGTAAGGGGATGGGTCTGTTATGATGTGGCAGGGGTAAACCAGTTCTGCTGTCGGGCCCTGCTGTGGATGTCACTGCTTGCATTGCACAGTTGACCCTTGTGCGGTGTGATGCGGTGAGGATCTGTCCGTTCTCCCCTTTGGGGCTAAGATGCGAATGAATGTGTTTGAATGGATGAGTAAATGGAGAGTGAGCCGTCCTGTCTCGGCTACCTCCCTTTCCTTGGGGGAAGCAGCCTAGGTATATAGATAGATAGATAGATAGATATATATATATATATATCTATACTGTATATATATATATATATATATATGTATATATTTATATCTATCTATCTATCTATCTATATATATATATATATATATATATATATATATATATATATATATATATATATATTGTTACATAGCCTATGATTTCATCATCCTTTGTGTAACTCTACCGTACAGTACGCTGCATGTTTGATCACGAGCGTGTTCTACCTCACTCCCCCCCTCCTCCCTTATAGTAGAGTAAGTCGTTCTTTCTATTGTTCAGAGCAGGATTGTCAACTCTTTGTCCCCTCTGGCTTCATTTGCGCGTCCTTCTTGCAAGTTGTATCAAGCTCTGCCGGCCCCTATATAATGAGCTCAGTCTCTGCATTAATTTGCCACTTAGATCTATTCCTCATTTTTTTCACATCTCTGTCCTCCCCTGTACAGTTGTTATTATTGTGAGTGCTCAGAAAGTCTCCAACCATCTAGCAGCTGTGTAATTTGAGTATAAGTGTTATTACATTTTTTCTTGTACTGTATAGCATAAGGTGTTAAATCGTATGCCTAGTGAGGTTTTTGTGATTCATGTGTTTTTATGTCAGTCAGTTTTGATAATATTTTGTATCTGTAATAATATATCTTGCATTCACTGAGTATTATCCGGTATTCTCATTTTATCAGGGCTGACTTAGATAAATTTACTCTTGCTAATTTCGTGTTAATAGAGGCTATTGCAGTTAACCATATATTTAACCTGTTTTTTGCCATTACATTATCCTTATGAGTCCTGAATGTTTTGTTGTTAGTTTGAGCATTAAACTTTAACTTGTAATTTTACCTAACTCTTTTGTTTTGAGCCTGGAACTTTGCGGGACAGTTTTCTCTGTTCCGTAACATAAATTTGGCGACCTCTTATCAGGATATTCAGGATATTATCATAAGGATGTTGCTTGATATTTTGTGACTGTGATTTATTCATGATGTCTACTATTACTACTCTTGATGAAGCCAAAGATTTTTTGTCAAATGTGCAAACAGTGTGTGATGTAGAAAACAGAACAAAGAATGAACCTAAGCTTGTTGCTCAACAATTGGGAATTGCAGTTCACTCTCATCATTCTAAAGATCAAATTGTTGGCATGATTAATAAAAGCTTGTTTAATGTAACTCCTCCAAATGAGCAAACGCAGATTGAAATAGCTAAGTTACAGCTAGCTCTGCAGGAGGCTCGTGCTAAGGAGGCTGAATTTCAGGCAAATGCTAAGGAGGCAGAGTCTCTGGCTCGTATTCAGGAGGCTGAATTTCAGGCAAATGCTCGTATTCAGGAGGCAAAGGTACAGGCTCAGGCACAAATTGAACTTGCTAGGATTCAGGCAGACCATGAGTATCGCATGAAACAAGGTGGAACTGGATCATCTAGCTCTGATGATTTTGATGTGGCTAAAAATGTTAAACTTGTCTCTCCTTTTAATGAATCTGATTTAACAAAGTATTTTCAGTTGTTTGAGAGGGTAGCTACAGGTTTTAATTGGCCCAAAAAGTATTGGCCAGTACTCCTTCAAACTGTTCTCACTGGTAAAGCTCAAGTAACTTATGCATCTTTGCCTCAGGATCAATGTGATAATTATGATGTAGTTAAGAGCTTGATTCTTAAGGCCTATGAGCTTGTTCCTGAAGCCTATAGAGTAAAATTTAGGACAACTTATAAGCAAGATAAGCAATCCCATGTTGAGTATGCAAAAATGAAAGAAGATCTGTTAGAGCAGTGGTTAAATTCTAAGAATGTAGATTCTGATTTTGGTAAATTTAAGCAGATGATTTTGCTGGAGGACTTCAAAAGGTGTATTAATAAAGATTTAAGCCTATATCTTGATGAGAAAAGAATAGATAATTTGTCTGATGCTGCAGTTTTAGCTGATGAATATGTTCTCACTCACAAGAGATATTCTAGAGAAAAACAGAAAGCTGAGAGTAAGTACGTTGCCTCTACTCAGAGTACAGGTAACAGGAAAGAGAATAAAGATGATGTTTCTCAGGAAGTAAATACCAGTTTCACCTCTAGATTTCAGAAAAGTAAATGTACTTATTGTACTAAGCTTGGTCATACTACGGAGAGATGTTTCAGGAGACAGCGTGATGTGAACAAAAAGGAGTCTTTAAATATTCAGTCAATTGGTCTAGTGTCCACCCTTGAAAGTTCCCAGAATTCTTTATCCCCTTAACCGCGGGGCGTCACTTTCGTGATGCTTGGGAGCAAGGGATCATACCGCGGGGCGTCGCTTTTGTGATTCTGTGTTATTTTGAATTCACCCGGGCTTCCAAGCGGGGGCTTGTATCATCTATCAGTACTGCCAATGTCCAACACAAGTCAGCACTCCTAATCTCATCTGTACTCCCATCCATTGTTGACAATTTAGCCATTTCTCCCCATTCTTGACTCCCCTCCCTACCCCCCCTCCATTACCCTATCCTCTCGCCTGCCCGGCCGTGCTATGCTAAGTAAATCTTCCCTGGAATTTTTCACTGATTTCATCCATTGAAATAAGCCCTATGTCCTATTCTTATACCAAATAATATATACAAGAAAGAAATAAGGTAAGTGAGAGTGCCATACACCTGGAATTGGCTAATCATCACCTGACAACACCTTACGTGCACTCGTTCGCTAATTTTCGCTGTTTTTTTCCCTTGAAATATGCCGTATAATCTATTTTCGTAATAAATATACATGTAAGGAGGGAAGGGAGAGGCCTAAGTGATATTTACATTCACCTGGAACTACCTAATTTATAAAGTATTGTCTAGATTTCCTGCCAATCATATCAGTGCTAGACAAAGCTGTTTCAAGATATAACATTGGTAGCTCTGAATATATATCTCCTAAGTAGGCCTCTAATCTATTTTCGTAATAAATATACATGTAAGGAGGGAAGGGAGAAGCCTAAGTGATATTTACATTCACCTGGAACTACCAAATTTATAATGTATTTCTAGATTTCCTGCCAATCATATCAGTGCTAGACTTAGCTTTTTCAAGAACCAATATTGGTAACTCTGAATAACCTCTAAAGTAGGCCTCCACGCTGGCCCTCCGTTATCAGTTTACTCTCATCTTCCGAAGCGAGAGTACGTATGTTTCTTCTTGCTGACTTCAAGGCCTTTTTTCACCCCCATGCAAATGGCCCTGTGACCTTTACCCCCTACTAAACCTCGTGTAAAAAGAGGTAAAGGGCTGACAATTGATAAAAGAGTGACTACGATCTTTCTATTGAGTAAAACAGTGCAAGTGGAATTGTAAATAATGTGTAAATAATGTGTAAACAGCAAGTGAAAGTAATGAATGTAAATATACGTGAACAATGGAAAATAGTTTTATAAGTTATTTCAACTGACAGTGCACAACACAGTGTAAATAAAATAGAAATGTAAATAACGTAAATAAAATAGAGAACGTAAATAGAAATGTAAATGAGTAGTATTATAAGAATACAAGTATATACCCTAGGAGTAATGAAAGTGAAAGTTTCACTCTAACATGTCTGAATGCTATGAGTTATGAGAGTGAAGATGAAAGTGACATTCACTCTCAATGCCAGTATACAGGACGAGAAAGTGAATGCTACGTATTTTACTGAAAGAAATTGAATCCCTACAGTGACAATAAACTAATACTACTGAAGGAAACTTATGGATAAAGACTATAGATATATATAAGTGTTATATAGTAATAGAAATATAAAGTGTGAGGGGTTTTATGAATAATAAATGACAGAGTAACAAAAGCGAACTAGTGCCAGTGTGATGATCAGACGCGCTCTTAATTTCCATTGCTTTCACAGTGTTTTTTTTTTTTTGAGTATGGATCCCAAACTACTTGAAAATTGTAGAATAGTGTTTATAGTGTTTGCATCTGGCTGTGGTAATCATATTACGGGCTGTCGGGAAGTGTAAAGTGGAGACTTCGTTACCCTACTTCAGAGGTCTCCACAAGTCCTACGGTAACCGACGATGGCTCAACAATCATTCCAGGAGAAAGCTGAAGGTATGTGCCATAAGCATATGTAATTTTATTATTATAGGACTAATAACTGATTTTTGGCAAATATTTTTTGAGAGTCTGTTGGAGCCCAAATAACCCCGCGGCACACGCAAGTCATTGGTAAACAAGCCCGCGGTGTAGGGGTTAACTGAGTTAACTGAACCTGCTTTGAGGGGTAAATTAAATTCTCATGATGGAGCTCCTCTTTTGAGCAGTAACGTGGGTGACATTCTCAAGAGTTCATGTGCTAATTTCCTGTCTGATGGTTTTGTCAGTCCTCTGGACAGTAATAACAGGAAATCAGTTAAAATATATCGTGATACAGGTGCTTGCCAATCCCTTATGCTGACCAGTGTTCTAGGCTCTAATATTAATTCCTCTGATGAAACTGTAATCTTACAAGGTGTAGGGAATAATTGCTTCTCTGTCCCTCTGTGCAGAGTGAATTTAGAGTCTGGTTTTGTTACTGGTTCTCTTATGGTTGGGTTGGTTGAGACACTCCCAATGTCAGGTGTAACTTTCTTACTTGGAAATGATATTGGTGGAAGTCAGGTGTGTCCAGCTCCTCAGTTGTCTAGTGAGCCAGTGGCTGCGGCCCAGGATTGTGATGTCCCTGATGTGTTCCCTGCATGTGCTGTCACTAGGGCTAAGTCTAAAGTTACTGGTGACTTAGAGGATAATGATGATGATGATGTTATCCTAGCTGACACTTTTCTTGCTAATTTGGACCACTCACCAGATGAGGCAGTACCCCGTAGTGTTGATAATTTGTCTTGTCAAGAGTTGGTTGAGTTGCAGGTTGCTGACCCTGAGTTGAAAGGTCTAGCTAACTCTGCTTGCAGTGAGGAAAAGTCAGCTGGTGCTTCTACTTGTTATTATATAAAGTCAGGAGTACTTATGAGGAAGTGGAGACCCCCAACAGCATCAGCCGACTGTGAATGGGAGGTTGTACATCAAGTTGTCATACCTCGTGTTTGTAGGCAGGATATCATTAGAGTGGCTCATGATTCCAGTTTGGCAGGACACCTTGGAGTGAGGAAGACTGTGGCACGCATTTTGAAACACTTCTACTGGCCAGGTATCTTCAGGGATGTTTCCTGGTATTGTAAGTCTTGTCACACCTGTCAAGTTGTGGGGAAGTGTAATCAGACCGAAAAGGTTCCACCTCTAGTTCCCATTCCTCCTTTTGAGGCGCCTTTCACCCGTGTGTTGGTGGATATTGTGGGCCCTCTTCCTAAGACTTCTTCAAGATTTTCTTATGTGTTGACCCTGATTGATATGGCTACTCGTTATCCTGAAGCCATTCCACTTAGAAATATCTCAGCAAAGAACGTGGTTAAGGAAATGCTGGGGTTCTTCACAAAGTTTGGTCTGCCCAAGGAGGTACAGTCAGACCGGGGAAGTAATTTCGTGTCAAATGTTTTCAAACAGTCTCTGAAAGAGTTGGGGATCACCCAGATCACGTCTTCAGCTTACCATCCCCAGACCCAAGGAGCGTTGGAGAGATATCATCAAACACTCAAATCGATGCTCAAGAAATACTGTTTGGAACATCAGAAAGACTGGGACAAAGGTCTTCCATTCGTTGTATTTGCCGCAAGAGAATCTCCAAATGAATCACTGGGCTTCTCACCTTTTGAACTACTGTTTGGCCATGAAGTAAGAGGACCCCTTAAGTTACTCAAGGAATGCTGGCTGTCAGAGGAAGATGACGTCAACCTGCTGGAGTATGTGATGAAGTTCAAAGAACGGCTGTCCACTGCTTTACAGCTGGCGAGAGAGAATTTAAGAGCTGCTCAGGAGAAGATGAAGACTTGGTATGATAAGAAGTCCAGGTTACGCCACTTTCAGCCAGGAGATCAGGTTTTGATTCTGCTACCAGTTCATGGGCAACCTCTTTAAGCCAAGTTTAGTGGTCCTTATTTCGTGGAGAAGAAACTCAGTGATGTCAACTATGTCATCGCCACACCAGATCATAGAAAGAGCAAGCAACTTTGTCACATCAACATGCTAAAGTTATATCACAGGCGGGACGAAAATAACCCAGTCTGCACTGTAGCTGTTCCACCCGAGTCTGCAAGTGAAGTTCTCCCATGGAGCATGAGCCTGAGTGTTAGTTTGGGGAAGAATCTTGATATCATGAATGATCTCCAGACTAAGCTTTCTCATCTACCTCCCGAGGAAAGGCAGGAGTTTTCGGCATTACTGCAGGAGTACCCGCAAATGTTCCGTGCCACTCCAGGAAGAACCACTGTATTGATGCAAGATGTCGATGTTGGAGATGCAAAGCCAATTAAACTGCCTCCTTACTGTGTGAACCCAGTGAAAGTTCCTCTCATCCAGAAGGAGCTTGGCTACCTGTTGGACCACAAGATGATTGAGCCCTGTCAGAGCGAGTGTAGTTCTCCTGTCACTCTAGTCCCTAAGGCAGGTGGGTCACAGCGGCTTTGCATCGACTACAGACGTGTTAATCAGATAACCAAAACAGACACTTACCCTCTCCCTCGCGTGGAAGATTGCATAGACAAGATCGGAAAGGCTAGGTACATAAGTAAGTTTGATTTGTTAAAGGGATACTGGCAAGTACCTATGACTGAACGTGCTAGGGAGATCTCATGTTTTGTAACACTAGGAAAGACTTTTGCATGTTCTGTAATGCCATATGGTATGAAGAATGCACCAGCCACTTTTCAGAAGCTCATGAATGTTGTAACAGAGGGTTTGGCAGGGTGTGTTGTTTATATTGATGATGTATTAATCTTCAGTGACAACTGGAAAGATCACCTATGCCATGTCAGTAAATTTCTTGAGCGTTTGGTTCAGGCTAATCTTGTAGCTAATTTATCAAAGTGTGAGTCTGGTCAAGCTAAAGTTCAGTACCTTGGGTACGTAATTGGTGATGGACACGTTGCACCACCAGGAGCTAAGGTTCAGGTTATAAGTGATCTTCCCAGACCTAAAAGTAGGAAAGAGCTACAAAGATTTTTGGGAATGGTAGGTTATTACAGGAGATTTGTTCTTAACTTTTCAATTCTTGTATCACCACTTACAGACCTACTGAAAAATGGAGTTAAATCTGTCTGGACCGATAACTGTGAATCATCTTTCAACATACTTAAAGCTATCCTATTAAGTCAGCCAGTGCTCACTACTCCAAATTTTGCTAAGCCTTTTAAGATGGCTGTTGACGCAAGTGATACAGGAGCTGGGGCTGTTTTGCTGCAAGAGGATGATCAGGGTATTGAACACCCTATATCTTATTGCAGTAAGAAGTTCACTCCACCTCAAAAGAACTACTCAACTATTGAGAAAGAGCTTTTGGCCTTGATTTTGGGTTTACAGCATTTTTCATTTTATTTGTGTTCTGGTTTTGACCCCATAGTCATTTATACCGATCATAACCCACTGAAATTCCTTAGTAAGTTTAAAGATAAAAATCAGAGATTGACAAGATGGAGTCTACTTCTTCAGGAGTATTCATTAGACATACAACATGTCAAGGGGAAAGAAAATGTTATTGCAGATTGCTTATCTAGCCTTTAGACAGATTGTTTTAGAGTAATAAGAAATTTCCTTTGTAAATTTCTTTTTCTTTGTGGGGAGGTGTTACATAGCCTATGATTTCATCATCCTTTGTGTAATTCTAACGTACAGTATGCTGCATGTTTGATCACGAGCGTGTTCTACCTCACTCCCCCCCTCCTCCCTTATAGTAGAGTAAGTCGTTCTTTCTATTGTTCAGAGCAGGATTGTCAACTCTTTGTCCCCTCTGGCTTCATTTGCGCGTCCTTCTTGCAAGTTGTATCAAGCTCTGCCGGCCCCTATATAATGAGCTCAGTCTCTGCATTAATTGCCACTTAAATCTACTCCTCATTTTGTTCACATCTCTGTCCTCCCCTGTACAGTTGTTATTATTGTGAGTGCTCAGGAAGTCTCCAACCATCTAGCAGCTGTGCAATTTGAGTATAAATGTCATTACATTTTTTCTTGTACTGTATAGCATAAGGTGTTGATTTGTAGGCCTAGTGAGGTTTTTGTGATTCATGTGTTTTTATGTCAGTCATTTTTGATAATATTTTGTATCTGTAATAATATATCTTGCATTCACTGAGTATTATCCGGTATTCTCATTTTATCAGGGCTGACTTAGATAAATTTACTCTTGCTAATTTCCTGTTAATAGAGGTATTGCAGTTAACCATATATTTAACCTGTTTTTTGCCATTACATTATCCTTATGAGTCTTGAATGTTTTGTTGTTAGTTTGAGCATTAAACTTTAACTTGTAATTTTACCTAACTCTTTTGTTTTGAACCTGGAACTTTGCGGCACAGTTTTCTCTGTTCCGTAACAATATATATATATATATATATATACCTCTTCCCTCACACTAGTTTCTGAAGGCTAAAACAAGATTTTTCAGAACAGCCTAAATAAGATGAACATGTGAAGATGTAACAAACATACAAACAAGAGATATACAAGGAAGAGAAATTTATTGGAAAGGCAGATACGAGAATATGCAAAACATATTCTTCATGGAAAGAAAAAAAAAATTGGTTATGAGAAAGGTATAAGAGGAAGACAGTAAACAAGAAAGGAACGTGATAAGCTAGGGACGAGTAGAAAGAAGGAAGATGAAAGGAGGCAGGGAGATAGGGAAAGGAGGCACTCTGGCAGGCAACGAGTGAGTCATGATGTAATAGCTGGCGTGATGGACCTTTATTGACTCCTGCACAGGTGAACAACACAAGTAGGTGGGCAGGCAGGTATGCAGGAATGAAGTCATTCCAGTCTGTATGCAGAAGTTCTGTTTCCTCCCAAATTACTCGTTCTCTCACTTTACGCATTACTTTACGATTTCTTTACTCATCATTTATTATTTTTATATTAAAAAAATACGAGGGCTGTGAGAGGACGATGCGAAGGTCTGTCAGATCAAGCTGAGAGGAGTGAGGTGGATCAGGAGAGACAGAGGAGCAGTCAGGGAGAAAGACTGAAGGTAGAGAAATTGAGGATCAAAGAAATGGCAGATTATTACAGGACCAAAGTAGAGGAGTTAGAATTACTGAATTGGAATGTAATGGATCTGGACAGCCTGTGGAACTGGCAGTTGAAACTGGCGGTTGAAATAGGTGTGGTGCAATTAAGAACAATGTGCAGTGTTAAACAATTATAATTCACAGTGCAAAGAATTAAGTGTAGCACAACAATGGATTACTGTACGTGCTTCAAAAGCATTTTCACAACTACCAGAGCCTTAGAGAAGGCGGCCACAGACGTACTGTAAGTACCCTGTACATTGCTTTTTTTACATATTCCTAATTCCTCATTTTCTGGTTCCTTTTCATTTATTTCATGCTTTATGTCCATTATTGGTGTGAACAGGGTCTTAAAGAGGTTTAAGTAAGTGCTATGCATGTCCGGTAGAGAGTTTTTTAGGTGGCTTTCAAAGTTAGGCTGAGTAAGGGTCATAAGTACCAGTCCAGCAGGCAGGGGCCCACTTTCCAGACAGGACCACTTTCCGGACATGCCTTTGGCTCTCTTACATCAGGTAGTGGAGGGATTACTGTACACACGTAAGGTATGGACAGTGCAGTAGTAGCCAAACGTGGGTTTAAATGCCCAGCCATGCACTTACACATCCTCCCAGCCTGCCTGACGGGACAATACTGAGCTAAATTTGGGCCACTTACCCATCTGATAAGCTCCCAGCTGTTTCCATACATTTACCCTAGACCTGGCAACTCTTAGCTTTGACTCAACCAAATTTGATGCAAATCCATCCACAGGAAAAGTTTCTACGACCATTTATATAGAAGTTGCATCATGTTGCTTCATCGGTTACTCTTTGTATTACAAGGATTATGACTTGCATTGCATCATCATGCGCAAGGGGGTTAAGACACACACACACACACACACACACACACACACACACACACACACACACACACACACAATGATGGAATTTGCAACAGACAGTTAATTTAACAGAGTGAATGTGTTAATGGTGTGTGATTATGCATTCAGTACTTTGGATGTGCATATAATGAAAGTACACTGCCAAATTACAACACAGTGGTTCGTTACCGACAACTGCTAATATTATGTGAGTGTGATGACTGCATGATTTGTGGCTGGACCATGATTTGCTCTTATAATCACCATGGTAACCACATATTAACAATACCTTACACGTTAATACTCATTACCACCCTCAGTCACCATGACAACCACAAATAAACAATACCTCTTACAAAAATATTCATTACAACCCTCACAATTATCATGACAGCCACACACAAATAATATCTCACACATAAATATTCATTACCACCCTCACAATCACCATGGCAACCACGCATAAACAATATCTCTCATAAGTACTCATTACAACCCTCACAATCACCACGAGAACCACATAACAATATCCCACACATAAAAATTCATTACAACACTCACAATCACCATGGCGACCACATATAAACACTACTTCACACATAAATACTGATCACACTTCTGATTTTACCTGAGCTGGAGATTTATTTGACACATACACAAAGTGTTTTTCCCCCATATTTTTACTGCTAAGAAATTATTCGTAGTCACAGATTTTTTTCCCTACAGTATCGCAATTAGGTTATTTGGTCGTTTGATGCAAGTTATTAGCACTGGGAAAATACTGTGTTAAAAATGTTGGTGGTGGTGATTATATTTTCGGTGGTATTTGAGTGGATGGATTTATTACGGTTGGAGTTATTGCTTGTCAGTCAGTTGATAGTTTGTTAACCCTATCTCTCTCTCTCTCTCTCTCTCTCTCTCTCTCAGCATCTGGCTAGTCTCCACATTTTTAGCTCAAACTCCAGAGAATATGAGAGGAATAAACAGGCCAAACTATTATTGTTTAATCACTGTAAATCCATTTATTGAACTTTTTGAGCAGGGTAATAATGGTGTGTGTGTGTGTATCAACATCCAGTCTCTTCCTGTTCATTTCTCCCTCTTCCTTCCTCCTACACTAATACATTTTATCCAGTACTTATTCACTTCCCCCCTTAACCCGCCCCATCCCGGGAAATTTTTCACCAATGACCCCCTTCCCCCAATCCCGTCAGATTTTAGAAAAGTTATTTTTTGGCTAAAACCTCTGCTTTTTGTGAGAAACATCGAAAATTCGGAGAAAAAGTGCTCATTTGTGTTTAGAAATACCAAATACAAGTACCGTACCCCCACCTTGGTACTGTGTTCTCTCATGCCAGGCTCCAGAGAAAACGACACCTTGGGAGGGGTAACTATTTCAAACCATTCATTATCAGTAAATATTCATTTATCTGGTACGAATTTATATGTAGTACAAGAGTATATTGCTTTTCACACAATAATATGGGCGATATAAGCATTGTTCACTTACCAAAAACATCAACATATGGCACCTTCCTTTACAGTGATACCACCTCATCACTTCTGCTTGTTTCTTCCTCTGGCTTCTTTTTTCCTTTGTCCTCCACCTTGGGAATCACTTTTGCCTTGAATTTCGTCATTAAAGAGACCGTGGTGCGACATGTCTTCACTGGCCAGGTCAGTGCTAACAGATGAGTTGCCGAGAAAATGGCGTGAAGGGAGGGAGGGGGGATCAGGTGAGGCCAGGCATTATCCCTGCCTGGCGTTGGGTAGAGGATGGTATCCCACATATGCCTACCAAAAATCACAGGTGAAACTTGAAAAATGTGCAAATGACGGACCTCGCAATTGCAAAAGTATGGATATGTCATCGGGTGTCACCGTGACAAAATGTGACGACGTATCCATACATCAACGGGACGTGGTGGGTTAATACACCACTCCTTACTGCCTTTTCCTTCTTCGTATAATTCCAATTCTTTGCACTGAGCTCACTTTTCATGTCACATCATAATCATCACTTATCATCACCATCATCATCATCATCAAGGTCATCATCATCATCATTACTTACATTCCTCCATGCCGTACCTCCTCCCCCGTCTCTTCTCAGGCAGAATCTCACACCAAGTTCCTCAATAAATCCTGATACTTTGGCCAATAATTTATAAAATGTGTCCTGTAACTCTGGCTGCTCACACCAGCGACGCAGCCTCATCGTTCATAAATGTAGGAGGGCACGATGCATGATCTGACCTCACCCATGTCCAGGGTTGGTTTTGTGATGGGAGATATGGGTGTGGGTGTGTTGTGGGTGTAGGAGTGGGGTGTTGTGGGTGTGAATGTGGGAGTGGATGTGGGTGTGGGAGTGGCTGTAGGTGTGGGTGTAGCTGAAGTGTAAGTAGTGGAGGTGGGGGCAGTATGTGACGGTTGTTTAAGTACAGGTAGTGAATTTCTCTTTGGACCTGCTGACAAGATTAGTTGTCTGTGTGATGGGCTGCCGAAAACAGTCTCAAGGTAAAGTGGTTTAGTTGCTGTACTGACACTTAAACACCACCATATAAAAAATAAATAATAATAATAATAATGATAATAATAATAATGTGAAAGTAAAACAGCAACAACAACTGCAACAACAGCAACAACAATAATAATAATAATAATAATAATAATAATTAGGTCCACATTTCAGATGAGAATACTTTTGTTGCCACTGTAAACCTAATATTAAGGGACTTTTGGTATGACTCAAAATTCTTAACAGATTTTGACCTGTTACCTTGTGATCAAGGTCAAGGCCATCCATACTATGCAGATCATGTTCACTCATGATCCACTACATTTCTACCGAATTTGGTCATAATCGGCCAAAGACTTTCAGATTTAGCACTTTTAGGCATGGAGCGGCCGTTTGAATTTCCTCAGTATCTAAGGATCTCATTATCAATACCCAGAAGCACTGGTAAATGTTGACGACTTTATACTGGAACATTTACAAAGCAATTGATTCAGTAATTTTTGATGCGGAGGAGAGCAAATCATAAACAGTAACACTGAGGGCGCTAGTGCGGTGCTAATGATACGGATAAAAAAATTGCGAAAAAAAAAAAAAAAATGCAACCAAGATACATCACTCCTGAAAATTTCAAGTCTCTATCTCGAACGGTCTTGGAATGCCAGCCATGTAGATCTTCCCCCCCTTCCCCCCAAAAAAAGAAAACTCTGATATTTACAATATCAATAAGAACTCCACAGAATGTAGAGTTACTACAACTACTGCTACTACTACTACTACTACTACTACTACTACCACTACTACTACTACTACTAATAATAATAATAATAATATATAACAATAATAATACTAATAAAAAATAATAAGTACCAATACTCAAGCATACCACCCACCAGGAACCAGCACACCAAGGAGGCACTGACTGGCAAGTCAAAAGTACAAAAAATTTTCCATCCATTTACGTGAACTTGAACTGTGTGACTCAACAGGTGCCTCTGTCACGTCTCTGGTAAGGCATAGAAAAATAATTGTTAACTCTCCATAACTGTCACTAATCCCCCCCCCTTCCTCTCTGTCTCTGTCTGTCTGTCTGTCTGTCTGTCACTGTCTCTGTCTCTGTCTGTCTGTCTGTCTGTCTGTCTCTGTCTCTGTCTGTCTCTCTCTCTCTCTCTCTCTCTCTGTCCTTTTCAAGTTTTCAAAACTCTCCAGTAGATTGGCTAAGCCTGTAAACAAATGGTACAATGAGTGTTTATATTCTGAAGTAACAAGGTTTCAGGGGAAAACTTCCGACGAAGTTTGGAACCCATGATGCCTGAATTTCTTCCATAAACTTTGCAAAATATTGTAAAACAATCCTTAATCCCTGCTCTAGTGACTTTGTACATGTAATCTATTCATGAAAACAACAATTTAACATACATAAGCAAAAACCTCAGTGAAAGACTTTAAGTAACATCCAAAAAGCATAAATAATGGTAATACAATGGGCAGGTCAGTTCCTGCATCAAGCCAGAGCATTATGGAAATTCCGGGGTTACGAAACGTCCTTCTCTTAACGCCTTTGGGAGGAGAGTGTGTGTCAGAGCCAACATGAGAGGGCGAAAGTAACTCGCATCCTTGACGGTTAAGGAGGCTCCCTAACACTTCTTCCTTATCGATTTATTTTTTGATACAGGTAGATGATATCATAATGTGCGTTATTTATGCAGAGTATGATGATATTAGGATACTTATGGACAGAGTTAGAGAAAGAACAGAGAAATTAGTTGGAGAAGAACAGGGAGGCTTTAGGAAGGGAAGAGGTTGTGTAGATCAGATATTCATTCTTAGATTTTTAGTGGAAAAGTTTCTAGAGAAGGGGAAGAAGTTGTATGCGGCTTTCATGGATTTGGAGAAAGCATATGACAGGGTGGATAGACAAGGATTGTGGAAAGTGTTAAGAATACATGGAGTGGATGGGAAGTTGTTGAATGCTGTGAAGAGTATGTACGATGGTGCGAAGGCTGCAGTGCGTGTGGATGGTGAACTAAGTGACTTTTTCTCTTTGAAAGTTGGGTTGAAACAGGGATGTGTCTTGTCTCCATGGTTGTTCAATCTGTACATGGATGGGGTAATAAAAGAGGTACAAGGTAGGGTAATGGATGTTGGAGTGGCCCTGGTGAGAGAGGATAGTGTTTGGAAAATCCCTGTACTGTTGTTTGCAGATGATACTGTGTTGTTGAGTGAAGACGAAGGGGAGCTGCAAGGCTTGGTGGATGAGTTTGGGAGAGTGTGTAAGAAACGGAATCTAAAGGTGAATGTAGGGAAGAGTAAAGTGATGGTCTTTGAGAGAGGTGAAGTCAGTGAATGGACAGCGAGGTTGGATGGTGAGGAATTGGAAAATGTGAGTACGTTTAAGTACTTGGGTAGTGTGATGAGTAAGGATGGAGGTTTGGAGGGTGAAGTGCTTGAAAGGGTACAGCAGGGAAGAAAGGTTGCTGGTTCTTTGAAAGCAGTGATAAGAAACAGGGAAGTGAGCATGGAAGTGAAAAAGTTACTACATGACAGTATTGTGATACCAACTCTAACGTATGGAAGTGAAGCTTGAACGTTGTTGGAAGGACACAAGTCAAGAGTGAGAGCAGTGGAAATGAGTTATTTAAGAGGAGCCTGTGGAGTCACGTGGAGAGACAGGCTGACGAATGAGGATATAAAGGAGCGTTGTGGTGTGGATGTGGATGTGATAGGAAGCGTTATGAGGAACACACTGAGGTGGTTTGGCCATGTGGAGATGATGGAGGGTGAAAGACTGACGAAGAGAGTGTATGTGAGTGAGGTGGAGGGGGGAAGAGGGAGGGGGAGGCCGAGGATGAGATGGAGGGATGGGGTGGAGAGGTATATGAGAGGGAGATGTGAGTTGGGAGCAGGACAGTGAAATGGCGGGGGACAAGGTGACTTGGAGGCGATTTGTTTGTGGCCACCCCAAACGGGATTGAGGCGTCTGACAATAGATAGATAGATGATGATATTAGAATTATTCAAGTAACACAAAAGAGGTCAGGAAGGTATAATGCGAAAAATTTATCGCTTAGGCCTTAGGAAGTAGTGTTTGAGAGTTTTGTTAACTGACAAGAATACGGGCTAGTGTGAGGTAGATCTATGAGTGACGAGAAAATGTGAGAAAAAGAGGATGAGTGAGCTGGGCAAAATGCGCAAGGATTTGTGAATGAGGAGGAACTGTGTGAAAAAAGAGAACCTGAGAAATTCTGACAGGTGCAAAAAAAAAAACATAGAGCATTACTATGAGATAATGTGAGACAATGGAAGGTAATATAAAACAAAATGAGTAAAATGCAACTGATGCTTGAGAGAGAGAGAGAGAGAGAGAGAGAGAGAGAGAGAAAGAGAGAGAGAGACAGACAGACAGACAGACAGACAGACAGACAGAGACAGAGACAGGGACTGTGCGAGTGAAATAATATGAGGAATGATGGAATTTAACCCACTGCGTCCCAGTGACGTATATATATGTCCACACGTCTTATCACTGTCACTCCCGTTCACGTATTTAAATGCGCCTCAATTGCAAAGTCCATAATTTGCAAAATTATCAAATTTTGCGTGTGATTTTCGGTATGCAGACTCAGGCAAGCCTCCCCTAACTGCCACCAGGCCGGCCCACTCCCAGACCCCGTGTGACCCGCGCATGCCTTTGTCTCTGCCACTCACCTGTTAGCAGTGACCCAGGTCAGACATGGCGCTTAGAGGTCTCTCTGTGGACGAAATTCAATTCACCCAGGATGCCTTCACAGGTGATAGTGATTCTCCACTGGATGATGATGTGGAGGATAGGGATTATGTGCAGCCTGAGGAGGAAACAAGCAGCAGTGATGAGGAGCTCCCTTCACCAAGGAAAGTGCGGTATGTTATGTACCGTAAGATGAGGGAAGGCTAGCCTGGACCCCATACACATACATGGATCTCTCTCCGGCCGCTAGACAGAAAGTCAGATGAGGATGAGGACGAGGATGAGGACAAGGACGGTGGCGTAGGACGTGATGTAACCTCGTGGTTGGCGAGTTAGAAAATTTCACCGTGAGGAGCCAAAGGTGTGGCAAGAAGGCAAATCAGGTATGGTCCTTCTGTATTGTCTGGGGAAGGCACAAGTGGTGTGGCAGGAGTGAGGGGTGAAAGGGAAAGTGGTGTGGCGGGAGTGAGCGGTGAAAGTGAAAGTGGTGTGGCGGAAGTGAGCGCTGAAAGGGATAGTGGTGTGAGGGAGGCAGTTCGAGCACGTGGTGTACGTGGGCAGTGGGAAGGCAAGGTGAAGCCGCTCCCCAGCACGTCTTTTGCCCCACAATATTCCCTCACTTCCTCCCTACAGCCCCATGATGTGGGGAAAGGAAGGAAAGGGAAGGGAAAGGGGAAAGAAAAAGGGAGAGGGTAGAGAAGTACGAGTGAGGAAGGGTGCCACTCTCCACCTCCCCAACCTCCCCCACCACCCTCCCCTCCCCACGCTGACAAAGGCGACGATGGGGATGAGGCTGGAGACGGTAGTGTGTCGTGGAACTGGGAAAATGGGAGAAATTTCACTCCCATCATTCACCCTTTCACTGAGGAGTTGCACTCTGGTTGCACGGCTCCAGATATCCACGTGGGCTCCACCAGGGTTGATTTCTTCCACCTGTTCTTTGGGGAGGAGTTTGTGGGCCGCATAGTGGAGCAAACAAACTTATTTGCAAGCAGCCAGTTCTGTGAAAGTGAGCGTCAAGGTACAACAAGCAGGCACTCCCTGCAATATGACTATCCCGTAACCCTTGGTGAGATGTTCATATTTTTGGCCCTGGTTCTCTTGATGGGTGTTGTACAAAAAAATCAAATTCCTGCATACTGGACCATGGACACAATGACCATCACACCTTTCTTTGGTAAGGTAATGGGTCATAATCGCTTCCAGCAAATTCTCAACCATGATGCAGACGACCCTGCTAATGCAAATTAAACAGATAAAATGAGAAGAATTAGGCTTGTCTTTGATCGCCTACGGGAAATGTTCCGCTCGTCATTTTATCCTTAAGATGAGTGCCCACAAATGGTGAAAAGTGAGATCAAGAAATGAGAAAATGTAAAAATGATAAAATACACAGACTGTGAGAATATGTGAAAAGAAAAAGAAAAGAAAAGTGAGATCAAGAAAAGAGAAAACGTGAATATGATAAAATACACAAATGATGAGAATATGTGAGAGAAAAACGAATTTCTGAAAGAAATTATGAAAACAAGAGAGAGAGAGAGAGACGTAAGAACCGGCGCGGAAAGAGGAAATGCAAAACTTAATGTACAGTACGAGGTGAGAAAATAAAAGAATTAAGAGGGAGAAAAGACTGAAAGAGAGAAAAAGCAAAGGAAAATGTACAAATAAATTATACTGTTAGCACTGTGGCCACAACGCCCCTGGCACGGGAAGGGTATAGACGACATCATGTTACCCATCCTAACATCAGAGGCACAAAATGTGAGCAAAATTAAAGTGTTGGCAGCAAGAACGGTAGCCGAGATGCAGGCAGACCAGGTGTGATTCTTTACACATGACGCAGCGAATCAATACTCCTTTGATATCATGGCTGGTGGGACAGTACACACACACACACACACACACACACACACACACACACACACACACACACACACACACACACACACACACACACACACACACACACACACACACACACACACACACACACACACACACACACACACACACACACACACACACACACACACACACACACACACACACACACACACACACACACACACACACACACACACACACACACACACACACACACACACACACACACACACACACACACACACACACACACACACACACACACACACACACACACACACACACACACACACACACACACACACACACACACACACACACACACACACACACACACACACACACACACACACACACACACACACACACACACACACACACACACACACACACACACACACACACACACACACACACACACACACACACACACACACACACACACACACACACACACACACACACACACACACACACACACACACACACACACACACACACACACACACACACACACACACACACACACACACACACACACACACACACACACACACACACACACACACACACACACACACACACACACACACACACACACACACACACACACACACACACACACACACACACACACACACACACACACACACACACACACACACACACACACACACACACACACACACACACACACACACACACACACACACACACACACACACACACACACACACACACACACACACACACACACACACACACACACACACACACAAAGTGCTCGCTCGCTCGTACGGCTTCAGTGCATACACAGGTGAGACAGGAGAAAATCCCTTAGAAGTCAGAGACGTCTTCATATACCCAAGCATCGAGCACTAAAATGTATATAATTAAATCAAAAATTGTTAATAACATTATCTGAAATAATAAACAAATAAGCAATAAAGAGAGAGAGAGAGAGAGAGAGAGAGAGAGAGAGAGAGATTCAGTCAATCTATAGGTGCTTATGGTTATACTGGCGGTTGAAAAGATGACAGTGTTCTATACTGTACGTAAGAATGATACAATGACGCAGGCTGGAATGATACAAGGTTACATAAGCAGACAGATGAGGTGATGTCAGCTTTAACACAACACAGGTTCAGCGGCCACCTGACTGTGACCGAGTGACCTGACCCTGTTATGTTTGGTCATCACCCACACCACACCTGACAATGATGACCACTGGCGGAGGGCAGGCTTGATGTGCCTGAGGCTTGGTGCAAATAATAGTGGTGGGAGTGAAGACTGGTGGGGGAGGGGGAGGGCAAGGTTGGTAGGGGTGAGGCCTAGTACAGGTAATGAATATGAGAGTGAGGCCTGTTGTGATGTGGTCTGATGGGTTGAGGGCTGGTAGAGATAATGTTAATGAGAGTAAAGACAATGATAATGATGACGATGACGATGATGGCAATGATGCTTGTCCAGCTAAGTCTATGTTTCTTTATTCACATGTCCTAGTTACTGTTCTTGGGTTTCATTATCTATATGTTTATTTCTCCAGTTATTTATGAATCGACTCTTTGTTTCCCCACCTCTTTCCCTGTTACCTCCCTCCCTTATTGTCTGCTTCTCATCTTTATCCTTCTTCTCTTTCTGTTTCACTATTCCAGATCCTCACCTCTTTCCCTGTTACCTCCCTCCTTTATTGTCTGTTTGCTTCCCATCTTTATTTATGCTTCTTCTCTGTTTCTCCTTCTCTTTTCCAGATCCTCACCTCTTTCCCTGTTGTCTCTCTCCCTTATTATCTGTTTGCTTCCCATCTTTATTTATCCGTCCTCTCTGTTTCTCCTTCTCTTTTCCAGATCCTCTCTCCTCACCACTCACCTTTCCCTCTCTCTCATCAACTACCTCTCATTTTCATTGCCCTTCCACTTTCTTCCCATTTCTCCACCACTTTTTATCTCCTTGTTGTCCCTCCCAGTCTCATTAAGGAAAATTTATAAATTTGCCTTCCCCTCCCCCCTTTTTCCTTTTCCCTCCTCAGTTCTCCGTTCTTTCCTATTTCCTATTTCGTCCCCGTCCTCATCTTTCCTCTTCCCTTTAGATCTGGACCCTGTCCCATAAAATTCCATAAATTTCCTCAGACCTTTCCTCCCCCTTCCTTGCTTTCCTTTGCCTCTTTCCTCCCTTCCACCTCCTATCCGTTCGCCGTTCTATCCTGAGATTTCCCTCCCCTTCAAGGCCTCATTCCTTATACAACCATTCTCATATCTTTACATTCTCCTTCCCTCCCTCTCCCATTCCTTCCCCTAATTCCTACTTTCCTTTCCCTCTTCACGTACCGGTATTCTCCAAGGCTCTCATAATTTTCGTGGACTGAAGCCTCGCCTCTTAAGATAAATCTTGTTACCACCACTCGCCATATTAGGCAAATGTATTCGTTGGCGTTCTCTTCTCTTTATCTCAGTCCCAAGTTCTTAATAGTTTTCAACTTTTTTTTTTTTTATATTACACTCTATTTCTGGAAGTTTACCGTCATTGTTCCTGCATGTACTCTGCTACTGGTTACTTCCTCCTAAGAATAACAGCTATTGCTGGCTATTTCCATCTTACAATCCTTCCATCTACTACTGGCTGTTTCCATCTTATATTCATTTTCAACTATTGCTACTGCCACCCAGTTCGGACTGCTAACACCGGATGATTTATTCACTGTGGTGAAAAAAAAAAAAAAAAAATCCATGGCAGAAGATGTTACCCACACACCAGCTGGTTTTCACTGCTACAACAACAATACATCACTGTCACTTTGACAAACACAGTTTTTCACAATCACTGTCTTTCACAATTACAGTTACAGTCATGTGTATGCCACATCTATTTTGCAGTCACATCTTTACCATCAGCCATTGCAAAAAGTATTTTTCCCTTCCAAACACCGTCTTTCGTTATTAACATCACAATAATAATAATAATAATAATTATAATAACAGAGAAAACGCTGAGGTGTCCTGAATGGAGACATTTTCTTGAGTAAGGAAAATTGTCCGTCTAAAAATTAATCGGAAATGTAGGAATGCCGGATAAAGCCAGTGGGATATTTGAGAAGTCAGTAATAGGCGTTGATGGTGGTGTGGAGTCAGTGTTGCGGGCTGGGTGATTGGGTGGGGGGGCTAATGTGGTAGTTATAATACTTTTAATGTCCCTAACTGAGTCTATTTATTATCATCCTGGGCTTTAAGGATAAGGCAAAGCAGGAAAAATATAAATTGACTGGAGTAACCGAGGTGCTCATGGCTTATAAAAACTAAGACAAGACAGAGGAGAAGATAGAGAAAAAAAGAATGAAAGACAATAAAAGAAAGATGCATCAAAGAAAGAAGGGGAGAGAATGAGAAGGAAATGAGATGAAAGAATATAGAAAACATGAATTAAAATGAGAAATGGAGACAATGAGAAAGGAGCAGAAAAAATTAAAGAAAATAAAACAAAGACGAATTAAGGACAGAAAGGGAGAGAATGAGAAGTGGAGAGAAATAATGAAAGAGGAGAAAACAGTGAAACATTAATATAAACTAATCAGAGCCGCCGGAGTACTCAGGATTTATACAACTAAGGCACGAAAGATGGTGAGGATAAAGGGATAGAAAGAATGAAAGAAAATAGAACAAAGAAGCATTAAAGAGAGAAAGTGAGAGGAGAGGGAGCTCGTACATAACTGGCAAAACCCTGAGCTCTGGATTAAATATGTTGCTTCTTTCACTGGCTGGGTTCAGTGTCCCTCGGTGCTCACAAGACCACAGTAGTAATAAAGCAGAGGTGGGATATGACCCGGGGTATTTAGGGTAATAATGTGGATTAAGGCAGACCAGGAACTAAAGGGCGGAGGGTAATAACTGGGATATCAGGAGCACTGCAGGGGAATGAGGAAAGGCTAAGAAAAAGACAAGATAATGAGGGATAATGCTGGCCAGAGAAAGGGATATCTGGAAGAGTTATGGCAAAGTATCAGCGTAAAAGAAGTAAACTTTACAATAACACACACACACACACACACACACACACACACACACACACACACACACACACACACACACACACACACAAAGTTGAATCTATTATCACACCAGCAACCTCGAGGAAAATTTTAGATA
This sequence comes from Coenobita brevimanus, assembly GCF_032717465.1. Lineage (NCBI taxonomy): Eukaryota > Metazoa > Arthropoda > Malacostraca > Decapoda > Coenobitidae > Coenobita > Coenobita brevimanus. Next base: position 26,451,112 of record NC_136970.1, on the reverse strand, counting down.
CATTCTGATTCAACAAATTTGGTATAAATGAGATGACTACACAGACAATAATTTGTTTTGTTTTGTTCGAAACTGTGAAAATGTTTTTTTGATTGTTCATAATCACCTAAAAGAACATTATGAAAATATTTTAGTTCAACTATTCCTCTCAGTCACTGAAATGAACTGTCCACCAGTAAATCAAAGACTGGTGAGTCGCTCATCAAATTTTTTCTATGGCCAAGGTTGTAAAAATGTTGAAGGCAGTGTGTATCCATAAGGCTGACGTGTCAGAGTGTAAACATAGTTCTGCCATGTCGGGGACACCACCAGTAACACCACACCATTATACTACACCAGCAAAACCAGTTGGTGATGCCAAGCCAGGCCCACCGTCGCCGTCATTATCCATTACCCTAACTGTCATGAGCTTCCGTCAGTCACAGCCACGCATAACTGCATTGCAGGATCTCATGACAAAATATAAGATAATCGGCCGCAATGATACAGCTGCCGGAAAACGACTTGGTGGCATTACTGCACATACCCAAACATACACTACACGCACACAAACATACACAACACGCACGCAGACATACACCACACGCACGTAAACATACAGCACACTCATGCAAACATGCACCACACGCACGCAAACATACAAACGCACGCATACGTACACAACACGCACACAAACACACAGCATGCACGCAGACTTACACAGCACGCACGCAAACATGCAAAACATGCAAGGAAACATACACAACACCCAAGCAAACATATACAACACATACGCACGAACATGCAGCCAAAGTCTCAAGTCATTTACCCGTTGCAGGGCAGGACGTTACTTTGATCTTAAATTCTGGCAGCCTTCAAACGATTCTATACGACGGATGGATATCCCTTATAGATACAGGGTTAAAAGTGGTACATACCATTTAAATACAGCTGAAAGTCCAAGGACCACAAGAAACCAGGCATCAGATCTGTTGCCAAGAGGCAGATTTGAAACCAAATGCCCGACTAATGACAAAGGGGCCGACACGTAACCAAAAGCCGAGTTGTAACCAACGGTCCGACACTCATTCGAGGGACAGACTGGCAACCAAGAAGCCAATTTGTATCCAAGGAGCCAATTCATAACCAAGATGTCTATACAAAACCATGGGGTCTATTCATAACCAAGGGAGCGATTCATAACCAAGGGAGCGATTCATAACCAAGGGAGCGATTCATAACCAAGGGGGCGATTTATAACAAAGGGGGCGATGCATAACCAAGGGGGTGATTCAAAACCAAGGGGACGATTCATAACCAAGGGCACGATTCGTAACCAAGGCTGCGATTCGTAACCAAGGAGTCGACTTTTTTTTTTATGCGAGGAAGAAGGAACCAAAGGCCAAGAGCCTTGTAACTAAGAAGCTGATTCGTTACCAAGGGGGCGATTCATAACCAAGGAACCGATTCGTTGGCAATGGACCGCAGCCTGTCATCCGAAGGATCTACATTCATAATGAGTGTTATTATTTTATTTTTAGAAATATATTTAATATAAACCTATGACAAAGCATATGGCTGTGAAAACGCACCGGCAGTAGAGCAAGATTATAATTATATTCCGGCTTCAACTAGCACATCACCACCACTTGGTGTGTTAGACAGAGCCATCTATTGGTCATGGAAGGCAACTGTGCCTGGGTAGGTGTGAGGTAAACCATGTCTGACTGGTATGGTCGATCATCCACCCACAGTTAACGGTAAGGGGCTTTCTTAGCTTCCAGGGGGGATTCCGATTACTGCACTCAATTGAACGTGAGTGGTACGTTTTTACTTGCAAGGGGGTCTGGAGTTTAATTTTGGATGTGGTGTCAGACTTTTAGTATCATTTTCATTGAAAACAGACACCGTCTTATAATTTTCTCATTTTTAGGACTTTCTTTTTTTCCTTTTAAACTACACTGAGTTCCATGAACTTTATTTCTGATATTCACAACTCGACTCATGCACAGAATGATTTTATGTACACAGATCTCTTACATCCATAGACTTACAAACGCAAACAAGCTACACACACACACACACACACACACACACACACACACACACACACACACACACACACACACACACACACACACACAAACTGTCATTCTCTCTCATACCCATTAAGACACATGTTTTCTCCATCCCTTCCTCTCCTTCCTTTCGCATCATTCCCCTATTCTCTGTTCCCAGATACTCTTTTTTTTTTTTTTTCCACCCGCCCCACTTCCTCATTCTCTCACTCACACATTTTCATTTTCCATGTCGTGTCAAAAGGTGAAGTCAGGTCAAACTCTTTCCTCAGAGTGTCAACCTTGTCTCATGGGAGTCAATACGGGACAAAAATGTGTGGAGGTCAAATTATTCTCCTTTGGGTTTTCCAAGCAATATATTCCTTTACACAAGCCAACCTTACCTCCAAAAACAGTGTTGATAAATTATGTACTACCTGGGCAGCAAAATCATACATGGCACATCATACTCAACTTGCAATAATAATAACGGAAGTAACTGACGGCAGAATAATCATAGACGACAATATAGCTGTAGGTATTGATCACAGTTTCATCCTATGTATTCTTTCCTTTTCCTTCTGCCTGTGGGTGACTCTACACTGAGTGATTAACCAATTGGTTTTCTGTACACCAGGAAACCATTTACTACGCTGGGTGGTAACCATATAACCAGATTTTGGCACCTGGTGGTTTAGTGGGTAATTATTGCGCTCCAGTCGGATTGAGCCGGTGAAGGTTTATATCCAAGAGATGGTTGGGGTTGATTGCTCATGTAATGCCACTCAGGGATGAGTGAGGCTGGTCACTCTCATCTAAAATGTCGAGACCAACTGCCTAGCCCCAGGCTCCTACGCTCCTCATGGGGCAATGTAGGATTAGATGATGGATTGGATGTGTGTGTGTGTGTGTGTGTGTGTGTGTGTGTGTGTGTTTACAGACAGATTTAAGGAAAAATATGGTAAGATCCATAATAAGAATTATATTCATTGCCAGGTGTTTAGACATCTTCCCACTTCATCCCCAATTACCTAAAATGAAATGATAACATACAAATACTATACAACTTGTTTCACGTTTAACATTAACATTATAGCAGACTAATAATATATAATAATGTCTTGTTTAACATTTATATATATTAAGCTAGTACAGTATAATGCAGGCTACCTCACTAGGTATAAATGTTATACACGACGATCTGACAATATTATCAACTTAACCTGTACTAGTGGTTTAGTAAGGCCTGTGGACTCTCCCAAGAGGCGGCGGATATGGCACTTTGGAGCTGTTGGTTGGAAGACCCTCAGGAATACTTTGATTTTCTCTAGATTGATTATTGCTTCCATAGCCGAGCTCCATCTGAATGTGCCTTGTGCATTACGGAGGTTATTCTCTCGGACATGGAAGCATGCATTCCTTTCTCATATCCCGTGAGTAATGCAAAAAATATTCTTTGGTTTAATCACGCTTGTTCTTCTAATGTTGTACATAAGGAGAAGGCCTACAAAAGATACCAGAGCTAGCATCAATCAAACACTACACATTTTTGTTTTAAACTTATTATTTACCCGCACCAATTGTTTGCTTATCTTTATAATTAGTTTTTATTTAATACACTTATCAATTAATTCATTAATTAATTTTCATTTATTTACTGACTGATCTTACTCCTACTTGGCCCAGATTTTTGTTCTTTTGCAGTTTATTTCACGTATCTCAAAGACAGAAGAAGACAAAACAACATTTCTAAATCTTTTTCATTGCACCTATTCCTGACCAGCATCATATTCTAGTGTTAATCTAGTGTTAAAGATCAGTATTAAAGAGGGAGATGGTAATTTTAGGCTAAGTTCACGTAAAAATAGCATTATAATATGCGGTACGAATTCAAACATTTATTACTCTAATAATTTATGCTTAACAGACATCAGTCACATTATTCGTAGTTTTCCCATTTCATTTGTACTTATAATACTTTCCTTAACTTGACTCAATAAGCCGAATGGATTTACTATCTGAAAATGGTCTGGTTAAACCTTCTAGTTATTTTCCCTGTGTATTCAAAATTCTTTTCATTACCTCGTTATCGCGTATTTCCATTTTCGTACATCATCAATCCCTCCAGCATCTAAGCACAGCAAAACTGTGCTGACCAATTTACACAAAAATATATAACCCTTGCTCGTGTTTTCCTTTAGTATGCGTGACTCTCTCTCTCTCTCTCTCTCTCTCTCTCTCTCTCTCTCTCTCTCTCTCTCTCTCTCTCTCTCTCTCTCTCTCTCTCTCTCTCTCTCTCTCTCTCTCTCTCTCTCTCTCTCTCTCTCTCTCTCTCTCTGTAATAATTCTTTCACACTACTGGGCATCGCTCCACTTCCATTACAGTAACTATTTTCCTAGTTGATGCCTGGTAACCTTTGTCGCTGATGTCGCGGATATCCCATTGGACAGAAGCTATTACTGTCTTATGACCGATTCAAATATTCATTGTCAATTTTATGTTCCAAGATTGTACTGTCGTTTTCCAATGACATAATTATAATGGCGGCTGTGTTAACATTCTTGGATATTTTAATGTTTACGTCAGTAATGGTGGAATAATTACTCAGGAAACAGTTCACTAATTCATATTTCAATGCTTCCTGATTTCACCATATGATGTGTTACTATTGCAAGGACAATAGTAATGAATGCCAATTTATATCATGCGTCTAAAGTGTAATTGTTATTATTATTATTATTATTATTATTATTATTATTATTATTATTATTATTATTATTACGTTAGTACATTTTCCCCTAAGAACTTTTTGTGGAGCAACACGAGCGGGTTCAAGATGAGTTAGTATTTTAAGGGCCCCAATGGCGAACATCAATATAATTTATATGTAAAAGATGTCACGAGGGGCAGAGCAACAACAATTATAAATAGCGTAATGGTACTGAAAGTGTTGACTTAAATATATTTTCTTAACGTACTGCAACCATATTATGAAAATAAGACAAAGCAATAATATTATTGTACTTATATCTGACACCTTGAAACATGTTAACAAATACGATATTTAGAAAGAACAGGTGAAAAAAAGGTAAATCATATCCAAACAGTGCAGCTTTTTCATATATTTTTTCAACTTAATTACGTATGGATTATGCCTGATTAATTATGCATGGGAACACAGTGTGAACGAAACTATATGTTAGAGAAAACGAAGAGCAGGTAAAGGACTGGTTTTGTGTGTTATGGTGTAAAAGGGTTATTACAGTTATACAAAATGCTGTTACATAATTACACCACACTGCATTACACCAAGGAAAGTGTAACATAATATGAAACAGGAATGACTCTCTCTCTCTCTCTCTCTCCATTTAATGACTCTGCTTCCTGTCTTAACCATCTGTCCTTCCTCCTCCGTTCATTCACTTTGTCTTTCCTTTTCCCCCTTGACGTACCTCCTCTTCTTATCACTTTTTTTTCCACTACTGCCTTTCATGGATCTGTTTTTCTCTTTCACTTCCTCCTCTCCTCTTTCTCTCGCTATCTCTTCCTCTTCTGCCACCTCCGCCCCTCTTCCTCTTCCTCTTATCTCCCCTTCTATCCACAACCAAGCATCTTTAAAGCCTCTTCTTGTCCAGGTTTCCCTTCTTCTCACTTTTCACCTTCCTCTTTTAAATTCTCCCTCTCATTTATTTTTCCACTGACGATAACGGATTTAATTCCTCCTCCCCCTCTTCCTCCTCCTCATCGTCTTCTTCCTCCTCCTCCTCCTCCTCGTCCAGAATGATTGTTGTTAATAAGTTTGTAAAATGTCTCGACACTGTGTAAATAAACTGTTGACCGCAACGATATATGTTCTTTATGGCCATGTTCAGTTGTACAACGTTTCAGTACCAACACACACACACACACACACACACACACACACACACACACACACACACACACACACACACACACACACACACACACACACACACACACACACACACACACACACACACACACACACACACACACGCGCGCGCGCGCACGCGCGCGCGCGCGCGCTTATTCCACAATCATAAAGTTTCTGTCTCACAATTTCGTCGCAATTTTTGTTTGAAAAGTCTGGCTGTCACTCAGTGGTGCCGCGTGGATCGTTTACCATGAGGTAGTTTCTTAGTTTTCTGCTTCAACCTTTACCAAGTGATTACAGACTCTAAACAACGAAATTCTAGCCTAGGTTCTGTGAACTGGACTGAATGAAGGAAAAAGTTTAGCAACTGTGTGTGTGTGTGTGTGTGTGTGTGTGTGTGTGTGTGTGTGTGTGTGTGTGTGTGTACTGACACACCACCACTCATTTCAGGCACTGTCTGTTGATTCTGCCACCACAGCAGTGACGGTGGCACATTATAGTGTACCACGCATATAAACTTAAAGAGGAAATATATTTTGTTTAGGTAAAATTTCTGTATTACGAGGGAAAAAACGGAGGACATTTGACGAAAAAAAAAAAAAAAAACGAAAGACGGACTGACAATATTGGCAAAAGAAGAATTAAAGAAAGAAAATATGAGGAGTAAGATAATGTCATGGAACCCGTAGTGGCCAGTGAAAAACAAAAAGAATATTAGTCAAAAATAAAAAGTAGAAATGAGAGAGTAGGCAGGTTAAGGTTAACACGGCAGCAACACGCTATGGCATATATTGCATGTATTGCCTTGGGAACACTAAATCTGCATTAACGTGTGACACCATTATGTGCTGGATGAACGGGTGTGACTGGCACGAGTGGGAATATGACACTGGTGGAGGGAAGGCACTAGTGGGAATATGACACTGGTGGAGGGAAGGCACGAGTGGGAATATGACACTGGTGGAGGGAAGGCACGAGTGGGAATGACACTGGCGGAGGGAAGGCACGAGTGGGAATATGACACTGGCGGAGGGAAGGTACAAGTGGGAATATGACACTGGAGGAGGGAAGGCACGAGTGGGAATATGACACTGGAGGAGGGAAGGCACGAGTGGGAATGTGACACTGGCAGAGGGAAGGCAGGTCAGAAAACAAGTAATGCTAAAAAGAAAAGTATAATTTGATTTACAACAGAGGCAGTAAATGTGCCTTTCGTGGGGCAGGGTTAGTGAGTTTATTACGGCCGCTGAAGTAACCATAACACACCAGATCTTTACACTTGTTCTGGTCCAGCATGCATATAACAACATAGGCTGCAGCCTAAGAAAAAAAACACACGTTTAATTAACACAGGGGGTGGCTGGTATCAACCCTGAAGAGGGATTTTATTAATAAGATATATATTGCATTATTTCATACATTAATATTATGCTCTATCCAACTCCCTTCCTTCCCACTTTTCCCTCCTCTCCCTCCCCGCCTCACCATTCTCACAAAACCAAACCAAGAACAAAACGTACTGTAGGTCATAAGGTAGATTAACTACACTTAGATTCGTCCACATTCAGTTACGTACACATGCAATCACCTGCCAAAATAATTTACTTTCATATACAGTCTCTACTTACGCACATGAAATATGAACATGCTAACAAGCGAACATTATCACATATGCCCGCACTCAAGTATACTAAGTAAAACCATATATCTATCTATCTATCTATCTTCTGTCAAATAAAAACACGTCATACACATTAACATTTGGAAATTTCGCTGAAAAATCTGTCTGTCTGTCTGTCTCTCTCTCTCTCTCTCTCTGTCTCTGTCTCTCTCTCTCTCTCTCTCTCTCTCTCTCTCTCTCTTAGATGCAATCCAGTGTTCAACTTCAGACTCCCCCTCGCCTACTTCATCACACCTCACTGACTCTTCAGGTGGATATTAGCACAGGCTATATGGCACAGGAGGGGTAGACTCGAGGGGAAAAGGGGGAAGGGAGGGAGAAAGGGGGAGACATGGGAGAAAAGGAGGGGAGGAAGTGGGAGATATGGGGAAAGGTGGGAGGGGAGAGGAGAAAGAAAGACAATGATTAAGCGGTGAAAAGAAAGGATAAGTTAAAAGATGAATGGACGAGAGATTGCAGAAGGAAAATAAAAAGATGGGAGGAGGAAACTGGAAAAACTATCAAAGAAGAGAGAGAGAAATAAAGGGAGGAGTGGAAAGGAAGACGGAAGAAAATGTTTTTAGCAGGAACGAGAGAGAAAGGATGGGAAGAAACGAGGGTAATTGGGGGTAAGGGAAGCAGGAAAGAAGAAGGGATATGAAGAGGTGAGGCAAGAAGGAAAGGGGAGGTGATAAGAAAGGGTAAGGGAAGAAGGAAAGGGGAGGTGATAAGAAAGGGTAAGGGAAGAAGGAAAGGGGATGGAGTAAGAAGGGGTAAGGGAAGCAGGAAAGGGGAGGTGATAAGAAGGGGTAAGGGAAGAAGGAAAGAGGAGGTGAAAAGAAGGGTTAAGGGAAGAAGGAAAGGAGAGGGGATAAGAATGGTAAAGGGAAGCAGGACAGGGGAGGTTATAAAATGTGTCAGGTAAGCCCTCAAGTGACAATAACCTGTGGTATTACACTAAGTTAGGGCGCCGTGCTGAACCACCAAAGGATGCCACATCAGTGCTACCAAAAACTGTCAGGTGGAGGCGACACGCTGGCCATGTGTGTCTCCAGGCACCATGACCTACTGGGGTGGGTGGGTGTAGGATGGGGAGGAGGGAGAGGAATGTATAAAGAAGAAGAAGAAGACGAAGAAGAAGAAGACGGAGAGAGAGAGAGAGAGAGAGAGAGAGAGAGAGAGAGAGAGAGAGAGACAGACAGACAGACAGACAGACAGACAGAGACAGACAGACAGACAGACAGAGAGAAGCATATCGAAGTACGTAATACTCCGTCCAGCCAATATGATTTAACACTCTGATCACACACGCTGAAAGCCAAGAGTGTTGATGCCCAGTATGTTCAACAGGTTACTCGGGTGGAAGCTTTTAGTCGACTATAGAACGATTTTTTCTTTTAAAGCTAGGAAAATTAGCTAAGGGGATAGCTGACACAGTATCTAACCACGTAAGGTCAGCAAATCTCTCCCATAGTGAACAGAATCATATAAAAAAAAATCAAATGAAATCGACGTGCTTGAAGCGAAGAGGCTGGCTGTTCACACCGTTCTTGGCAGTTTTGTTCTCATTCTGCCATCAGCTTAATTTCTATTCCTTCTCGCTGATGGCCGTTCATTCTCCATTAATTTAAAGCACATTAATTTTTTCTGCTTAACTAACTGAACTACCACCACTTTGCTGTATTTACATACTCGTATATTTGTCCATCCATCTCTCCAGGCAACTCCAAACATGCACCCTTAGGGATTCTCACCTATACCGCTCTCAAACTTATTTATCCTTCCGTAGACGTGTCCTCCAGTCTGCCATACGTCACAGCTCGCATCAACACACTTGCGTGAAAGATTCACCTACCTTCTACACATACACTCTTATACCAGCATCTTGTTTTCACTGAATTTGTCATCAAAAGCACATGATACAAGTGACCATGGGCTGGTCTCGCTGTCTCATGGTCTGGTCTTGCTGTCACTATCACTGTCATAAAAAGTGGCGTTGGGCATTGTTGGGGTCATGTCTCCAGTAGAACAGATGATTTGGTAAAATATGACAACTAAGAGGCAGCTGAGGGATTGAGGCATAGGAAAGATATCAAGAAAACATGATGCAATATGCAAATATCCAAGACTTAAACACATAAGGCTAACAAGTACAAGTAATAGTAGTTGACTGACGAAAGTTAATAATGATGGCTATTACTTTCACTCCAGCACCGTCACTTC
>NC_136970.1:26328797-26433797 GCF_032717465.1 Coenobita brevimanus | reverse complement strand
AGCTGCAGGTATTTATCAGTCTGTCAGTATCCATCGCTCTACCTATCTAGCTTTGATTATTTATTTGCAGAGGGAAAGAAAAGCAGCGCTCGGCGGAAGTAACTTGCTGGGGGGATGAGGTTCATGACAGTCAGGGTAAAATAAATAACAGGCTGGTGAAGCAAATTGGTGTCCGTGTGAACGTAGTCACTGTGAGGCTGAAATAAATTACTGGTTATGCAAAGTCAGAGAAGAATGGGTAAAAAAAAAAAAAAAAGCTAAGGATGAAAAAACAACTATTCTTGACTGAGGTAAGAGGTACAGAAAGCCTGAGAAGAAAAGAAGTAATAATGTGGCTAGAGTTATGTCATGAGTTTCATCCTAACCATGAAAGGAAATGTTACTCTCACACACCCTCTAACATCCTCACGATTACATTTCATTACCATTAATTCGTAGATTAAAGGCCTGAACTGCCTTTCTTTCACTTACAGAAGAAATTCAGACTGGTATAATGACTGACCTCTTCTCTCTCTCTCTCTCTCTCTCTCTCAAAGATGGACCTGTCATCCACAATTCGTGCATAGTGCATTCCAATAGATGACAGGCAACAAAAGACTTATTTCAACTAGACTTACTCCCAGGCATCATACCAACTGACCTCACTCCACCCCCACCTATCATACTCCAAGACATCAGTCACCCCGATCCCACCCCACCCAACTCCACCCCCACCTGACATACTCCCAGCCATCACTCCCACTCCACCCCATACCGCTCCACCCCCACCTGACATACTCCCAGCCATTACCTGTACTCCACTCCACTCAACTAAACTCCACTCAACCCTACCCCACCCCACTCCACTCACTCCACCCCACCCCACCCCACTCACTCCACCCAACCCCATCCAAATCACTCCACCCCCAACTAACATACTATCGTCATCACTCCCACCCTACCCCACCCCACTCTACTCCCATCTGAAATACTTCCCGCCATCACCCCCACTTCACTCCACTCCACCCCATCCCACCCCATACCCAATCCCACTCCACTCCCACCACCCACCCAACGTTCTCCCAGCCATAATTCCACTTCAGCCCACCACCCACCAAACATTCTCCCAGCCATAATTCCACTTCAGCCCACCACCCACCAAACATTCTCCCAGCCATAATTCCACTTCAGCCCACCACCCACCAAACATTCTCCCAGCCATAATTCCACTTCAGCCCACCACCCACCAAACATTCTCCCAGCCATAATTCCACTTCAGCCCACCACCCACCCAACATTCTCCCAGCCATAATTCCACTTCAGCCCACCACCCACCAAACATTCTCCCAGCCATAATTCCACTTCAGCCCACCACTCCCGCCTCACTTTTCCACACTCACCAACTTTTTTCTATGCCTCCTGGATGATCCAGCTGAATGTTTTCTCTAACTCCCGACAAGTACTAAATCTTCTGTCTGTCTGTCTGTCTGTCTTTCTGTCTGTCTGTCTCTGTCTCTCTCTGTCTGTCTGTCTCTCTCTCTCTCTCTCTCTCCACACACACACACACACACACACACACACACACACACACACAAACTTATTTAACACTAGCACACTATTCAGTCCCTCCGTCAATCCCTCAACACCAAGACTCTCCTGACAAAACTCCAGCAGATGCGATTTTTTTTAAATCAAAGTATTCCTTGCCTCCAAGTTCCGTTCACACCCACACCCACCCACCCACCCACCCACACACACACACACACACAAACAAACTTACTGTTCCATCCATTAGTACTCGTTTAAATTATTATTGCTATTACAGCCATGGGTTGGGGTGGGAAGCAGTGTGGATGAACTGAGAGAGAGAGAGAGAGAGAGAGAGAGAGAGAGAGAGAGAGAGAGAGAGAGAGAGAGAGAGAGAGAGAGAGAGAACACTCATATCAAATGCAACCGATGTGTTATTTGAAACTGACAAATACACACTGGTACAGGTACACCTCATGGAAAATATACTGAAAAAAGATACAGACCTGATAACTTGTCAAGGCAATTAGATTCACCTGCGTAATAAATCCTGAAAAGGGCGGGAGGGAGATACACAGCTGGACGGCGAGCTATTTCTTTTCTCTCTCTCTCTTATTTTTTTTTTCCAGCTAACTCTGCTCAAAATTTCACAAACCAATTTCTATTCAACATGGTTATTATTTACCAACCTGGGTATATAAGGGTTGAGTTCCTGAGTTGATTTGGGCACAATAGCCACCTGGATATTAACTTCTTTATAATTTAATACCAATTCTTGATATCTGATTATATCCCTTCAGGCAATAATTAGTTATTTTATTATTATTGCAAAGGCTTCTGAGCATTATAACTTGTATCTGATGGACAGGAGGTATACTGTGTGTGTGTGTGTGTGTGTGTGTGTGTGTGTGTGTGTGTGTGTGTGTGAGAGAGATGGAGTAGACTGTAGCACCAGTCGAGCAGGGCGGTACTCTCAAGGTTGATAGAAAGCTGATGACAGGGAGAGCTGGAGCTCCCTTATCATCAACCCTCGGAACTAGCTTCTGGCCATTACCCTTTGCCGAATAACTTCATTGTTTCAGTAAAACAGAGAATAGGCCAGCACGGTCTCCAGTACAAGTTTCTCTAAATGTTATCACCAAACTACATGCACATTACACACTACACCTCCAACTCAAAATGTATCAAAAATTGGCATCATATCACCGAGCCTCGGAGTCCCTTGGGGGGGGGGTACCATCAAAGCCCCCACCATCCGTCCTTCTCCCGGTGACGATCCAGCGAGATGCCTGGAACCACTGTCTCTCTCACTTCTTCATTTGCTGCCTTCGTAAACCTTTCTTTCTCTTAAACACCATAGCTTGTCCTCTAAAATTAACTTAGAGAAACTCAGCTCACCCTGGTGACTGGTAACAAACCTTTCTCTGTATCCTCCTACTTTCTCTATATTCAGTTCAAAGCTAAAGGTGGCTGTTGTGTTCCTGAACTTGAATCTTTTGAATTGTCTACACTCAAGCTTCGGCTATCCTGTCACTCTTTGACTAAATATATCTGTTTACTTATCTAAAAATTCTAATGATTATGAAAAAATCTTTGACTATGGTTTTTCTAAGATGGAACATAGCCTACCAATTTCTACCTCCACTAAAATCTCATTTCAAGATGAATTCAATGATCACCACCACCTTTGGCGCTTCTCTCCTTTCTCTGATCCACCTGGTGAACAAGCCAACATCTTTTCTATCCTTTATGATCTAGACCAGCTTGTACGGCACCCTACCCATATCCATGACTGCCCATGAGAGAGCTGCAACTCAACAGACGTCTTCCTTACAGCTAATCCTTCTGCTTATGCTGTTAATCTTCTCTCTCCACTGGGCTCCTCTGATTACCACCTTAGTATCCTAACCTGTCCTATCACACCAATAAGGCCTGTGTACCCTCCCAGGAAGAGGCGACTGTGGCACTTACGAGTTACTGGGAGGCCCTCAGGCACTGTTTCTTTGATTTTCCGTGGAATGACAATTGCTTCCACGCCTAAGAACAATCTGTGTGCTGTGCACACTACAGAGATTATTCTCTCAGGCATGGATGCGTACATTCCTTTCTCATATCCTGTGACTAATGCAAAAAAAACTTGGTTTAATCATGCTTGTTCTAACGCTGTCCACAACAAGCAGAGGGCCAACCAAAGGTACCGAAGTCAACCCATCACTGAATCTCATCTCTTCTATGTTTCTGCCCGTAATCCTGCCAAGTCTGTTCATCACTCTGCAAAAAATATAAAAAATATTTCATTTAAACTAAATCTTCTGAACTCTCCGGCTCGAATTCTTCCCACTTCTTCCAGCATCTTCCCAAAAAACCTTTTCAACAACTTCACCTCGTCATCCTCCCCTCCTCTTTTTCACTCTGATGGTTCAGTAGCTATTTCTTTTGATGATAAAGCAGAACTTTTAGCTCAGACTTTCTCTAATTCCACCTTAATCGATAATGGTGCTGTTCCTTCATCTCCCCCTTCTAACTTCCTCAGGGCTGACATTAAAATTTCTTCAATTGATGTATTTCCGCCATCATTGGCCTCAGTACTAACAGGGCATTTGGGCCTGATGGGGTGTCTCCTGTTGTCTTCAAGAACTGTGCTTCTGTGCTTACATCCAGCCTAGGAAAACTCTCTCACCCATTTCTGTCAACTTGTCCTTTTCCCTCTTACTGGAAGTTTTCTTTCATTCAGCTTGTCCCAAAGAAGGCCATTCCCAGTCCTCTCACTATCTCCTAATAGTTTTAACATCCTGTACTTCATAATTTTTTTTAGTCTATTCTTAACAAAAAAAAAGTGCTGTTCCTATCTCAAGCTTCTTTCCAATCGTCTTCATGGGTTCCACCAGGGACACTCTACTGGCGATCTTCTCAACTACCTTTCAGACTCCTGGTCATCCTCCTTTCTGGACCTTTGAGAAAGTTTCGTCATTGCACTTGACATCTCACAGGCCTTCGATCGAATCTGGCATAAATCTTTCATTTCCAAACTGCTCTTTTATGGTTTCTACCTTTCTATCTGTCTCTCCATCTCTAGCTTGTTTTCTGGTCATTCTATAGCAGCTGTTGTAAACGGCCACCGTTTTCCTAGAGCTATCAATAGTGATGTTCCTCAGGGCTCTGTCCTATCACCAGTTCTATTCCTTCTATTCATCAGTCACCCTCTAAGCTGTACATCTAACCCTGTCCACTCATAAGCTGATGACGCCATCCTTTACCTTTCTATTTGCTTCCCTCGCCGTCCATCTCAGCAACTACTTCAGCAAACAAGGGATGACGCTATGGCACACTTAATGTCTGACTTGGCTGATATCTCTCACTGAGGTAAAAGTAATCTGACTGTTTGTAATGCATCAAAAACTCACTTCTTACATCTTTCAACTCCGGGAAAATCGTCCGCTGGAGTATCCTCTAATTCTTAACAATATACAACTCAAGCCTGCATCTTCTTTAAACATACCTTGGGTTTCATTCTCTCGGAATATATCTTGGAAAGATCATATTACCTCTCTTGTAAAATCTGCTTCCAAGAGATTAATTGTCCTGAGCTGTTTCCATACCTTCTTTGCACTTGCACAGCTGTTGGGATTATACACGGGTTAATTTGCCCCTATGTAGGGTACAACTCTCATGTGTGTAAAGACTCCGCACATACAGCTCTCCTGAACAAAGTTGCGTTAAAGGCTTTTCGTCTCGTTAGATCTCCGGCTCTTACTGGCCTCTTTCAATTTATGTCTCTTCGTAGCATTGTTGTATTTTTATGTCTTTTCTAACGTTGCTTTAGTGGTTACTGCACTTCTGAACGTTTGTTTGCACCCTTCCACCACTACGGCGAGCACGTAGCGTCCGTCTGCCAACAAACTCTCATCCCTTTTCTGTCCAGCCCTCTAATGCAAGAGTTAACCATTACTCCCAGTCCTTCATGAATGCAACAGGTCATTTCTGGAGCTGTCTCCCTCTGTAATTTCTACTGCCTATGATCTCCAATCTTTCGAGTAGAGTTTGTCCAAGCATCTCGAAATGAACGGATCTTTAATTTGACTCTCCATTAGGTTCTTTTTTTTTTTTCCTTGTAGGGCATTTGGTTCCTTCTTTCTTGCATAAAAAAGGAAGTCTCCCCCCCCCCTCTCTCTCTGAACAGCTATATAATAAAAAAAAATCAGAGGAGGAACTTTAGCATCTCTGATAAAACCTTAACCAGGCATTTCATTGGTAATATTTGACATTTTAGACAAACATCGCTTACTTTACATCTGTACATTTCTCGCAATAATATTTGAGAGAGAGAGAGAGAGAGAGAGAGAGAGAGAGAGAGAGAGAGAGAGAGAGGTAATCAACCGTAGTAGTTTCGAAGAAGAAGCCTTTGAAATATTCAAAGTTTTTATCGAACGAGACAGACACACCAGACAGTCAGCGAAAGAATAAAAACAAACCCCAGCGCAATTAGAATCTGGAGGACATGACTGAATACTGTAGCTAGAGAATAAGGGGTAATGTTACTCTGGGCATTCATTTTTTGGTTTGGTGTGTGATGTTTTCAACTGAAGACTATGCGGGAGTAGCACTATGTTTTAGCTTTTCTAGTGGCATAAAGAATAAGTGCAAATCAAAGAATAAAGAATCGCCTAACTTTTCAGTGTAGCAGTTTATGTACCTGTATATTATATTAATTTGCTGAAGTAATGGATTGCTGTATTGTTTACCACGTTATTTTTTTTTTATTATTATAGTTTACCAATGGTTACTTACATTCAAATGTTTACCATGAAGGTTACGTATTGTTTGTTCATAACTAATTTATATTAACCTATGATTAATAAGAGATACGGTATTTTTCTTATTCATCTCATAAATATTTGATTCTCATCGTAATCAATAACTATAAAACCAAAGGCCATGCAGCAAGTAGTGGAAACTGTTCTGGACGTAACTGTAGACAGTGTCATTACCAGCCACCTGTCCAGCCTGACCAATAATAAAGAGGGTGAGGAGGGGCAGCATCAGTCTGGCCAATAATTAGCTGCCTTACTCAAGACGTCAATGCAGGAGGCAGTGATGAGGAGGGAGGGGTAGTACCCGTTTGGCCAATAATTATCCTCAAGAGATCAAGTGCAGGAGGCAGTGATGAGAGAGGGGCAGCAGCAACACTATTACACAATTTGTATTATGGATGAACGCTGACCCTTCCATGTCTCACCCTGCTGGTCCTGTAATGGCTCCACTCCAGTGACATTCACTTGCTTGGTGGTGGTGGTGTGCACAACAGATCTCATAATCGAGAAACCAGTCCCTATTACACTGAATGTTTAGAAAATGTGTGTTACTTGCTAAAACGGTTTCATCTGCACTTCCATGCGACACACCAACAAGATGTTAACCCATTCAGTCCAACGACTTGATTTTAATTATATGCTTGATACAACCAGACGAATATGTTCGATTAAGGAAGGACTTATATTGCACAAGGAGCTTATGCTCACTCTATCTAAGCTGTCCATTTCAAAAAGTCCCCAAAGTTAATAAAACCATCTGGAACATAAACACGTCGTCGTAGTTGAAGGATTAAAAATCTCGATAACACCGTAACATAAACCTTAAGAGATGTTTTTGTGGCTCATGTGAGGACACAGGTGGATATAACAAGACAATAAACTACACATAACGCAAGTGGTAAGTGATGTTTCTGCGGTATATCACAGCACACACATGGATATATGACTTAACACTAGTGCTATGACATTTCCTTTGGTTAACACAGAACACACGTGGGTATAACAAGACATAACATAAGTACCGTACACAAGAGGCTATAACAAGACAGAACATACTTTTCTATGCCTATGTTTTCATTACTTATTTGTGGCCATCTTGAATGTTGGATATCAAATGTGGAGATATTGAATCATTAATGGTACTATCGTGTCGGCAGTGCCTGAAAACCTCACAATTAACATAAAAATCATCCAGTCACGATGTTTCTTCCAAAATGTACACGACTTTTTTGTTTGGGGAGGGTCCGAATGGCGGCCATCTTGGATTTCGGGTACTTCTCAAGGTCATACTGATTTCCTTTAGGCGCCATCGTGTCGGTCGTGCCTGAAAACCCCATAATAGTCATCCAGGTATTACATTTCTATTAGAAATGTTAAGCCTTTATAATCCTGAAAGACCCCGGTGGCGACCTTTTTGAAAACCGTTATTTTCTCACTAATGCTATGATTCTAGCAATTTCACCTAATACTGCTTTGAAGCTGGCGGTATCCTTTACTCAAATCACTAGTCAAAACCTCTTGCTAAGAAGATGTATATGGGTCTCTACAACAGGGACTGGACTTAATATCCTGTTTTACCCCTTCCATCATTTATCAACGCCTATCAATTTTTATATGCCTCTCCTTCTCGTTCCTTTCTCTATCCTTTCTTCCTCCAGCACTCCCCATTCTTGTCCCTTCCCTGAAGCCCGCTTTCCATTCCTCCTTTTCCTCCTCCTCCCCTAACGCCCACTTTCCATTCAACCTCCTCCTCCTCCTCCTCCCCCTCCTCCTCCTCCTCCTCTCTTTTTGCCTTGTTTCCTCTTTTCTCGTTTTGTCTTTTGTGCTCTCTTCACCTCTCATCTCTTCTATGCTCTACTGACTCTAAATACGGTCTTTGTGGCATAGTAATATCAAAATGAGTTTAATGAATACGCCTGCACAGGTACAGGACTATCCCCCATCCCCCCCCCCTCTCTCTCTCTCATTGTACCTTTTTAGGATGGAAAAACAAAACCAGCGCGCTAGGACGTACCAGAAGGAGAAATATATATATGGATTACACAAATATTTGTCTCGTTCTGGCAACTACGGGGCATAACAAGGTTGACACTTGGAGAACACAATGTCTGACCTTCGTTTGACCTTTTGACATGACCTGGAAACCAACATGTGTGAGTGGGAGAATGAGAAACTGGGGCAAAGGGGAAACAAGACAAAGGGAAAGAAACTGTATAGAAACCGGAGACTGACAGAATGAAGGTGATGAGAGATGAGTAAAGGGTAAAGAGATACAACTGAAGATAAGTAAAAGAAAGGAGATTCGTGTGTGTGTGTGTGTGTGTGTGTGTGTGTGTGTGTGTGTGTGTGTGTGAGCCTCTAGCTCGCTCGAGTGCTACGGGTTAGGTTGTGACGTGGAGGGTTCAGAGGAAAACTTGAAATGCTGTGACAGGTGCTAGATGGGTGTGGAGGAAAATGAGAGAGAGAAAAAAAAGGAAGGATAAAAGGTAACTGCTGAAGAGGATATGAAAAAAAGTCGATGGTAAGGAGAGTAAGCTCAGAAAATGGAGAAAGAAATGGAAGTTGATGATGATGATGACGATGATGATGATGGTGATGCTTTGGTGGTGGTGGTTGTGATTTTGGAGAGGACAAAAGATGACAGAAGTGGTCAAGGGGAAAAGGCGGAGAGAAATTAGTCAAGTAAAGAGGAAGAGCGATATTTACAGGAAGACGAGGAGGTGATGAAAAAAACGAGAGAGAGAGAGAGAGAGAGAGAGAGAGAACAGTACCGTAATACAGGGAACAGAGTAACGTAGTAGACCGCGAAAATAAATTCCACTTGACCCTATAATCCAGCATGACACAGTGAAAGGCGTCCCCATCAGTTTTATATATATATATATATATATATATATATATATATATATATATATATATATATATATATATATATATATATATATATATATATATATATAGTGGTTTTGTAACAACTGGGTGGGGAGTTGGAGTCCTCTTTCAGAGTGAATGGAGTGGAAGAGGACTGGAAAAATTGTTGAACTGAAACAAAACATATCGGCTTGCCAGTTGCGTGTGTTCTGGGGAGTGGTGTCTATTGAGAGAGAGAGAGAGAGAGAGAGAGAGAGAGAGAGTACCTGAATGGAAAACCAAATATTTTTAATGGTGCAGGCACACGCACACACGCAGCTGAAAAGGATAAAACACGAAAGCAATTTGACACACAGAAACACACACACACAGTTTTAAATGGAAATGTCCTTAACTACATAACCTTAACTTAGATTACATTAAATTTTATGCTGGTGTTTTCTAAAGGCAATTTGTTCATGGTTCGTACTATTCTTTTAGTTCTTGTATTGGTATTATTTTCATTTTTTCTTCCTCACTGTATAGATGAAATTGATGTTTTGGAGTTTTAATTGCCTATTTTTATTTGCTCCCAATAGTTTAGTTTGGTATTTCCTTTGGCCTTCTGTTATTGGTTAAATTTTAATCTCCTTCGGGCAAGTGATTCTGTACTTCTTTTTATAGTAATATTGTCTTAATTATGCATCCCGTTGATTTCCTAATAACAATTATTTTTAAATTTTAGTGCATTCCCCTTTCCTATCAGTTTCTCAGTTTTAACATCTTTTCCAAACTCCCCAAGTCATTTTTTTTTTTTTTTTTTTTTACCATCCATTCATCCATCATCCAATCCTAAGTTGCCCCATGAGGAATGTAGGAGCCCGGGGCTAGGCAATTTGGTCCTGACATTTAAGATGAGAGTGACCAGCCTCACTCATCCCTGAATGGCATTACGTGAGCAATAACCCCAACCTCCCCTTGGATATAAACCTTCACCAGCTCAATCCGACTGGAGCGCCATAATTAATCACTAAACCACCAGGCGCCAAAATTTGGTTATATAGTTACCACCCAGCATAGTAAATGATTTCCTGGTGTGACCATTTGGCTTGTCATTCAGTGTAGAGTCACCTACAGGCAGAAGGAAGAGGAAAGAATGAAGGAAAGAAAGACAGAAGAGGGAATGCAAAGTCACCCGTAGGCAGAAGGACTTGGAAAGAATGAAGGAAAGAAAGATAGAAGAGGATGGAAGGAAAGAAGGATGTAGGAGAGTAAAGGGAAGACACCTGAGAGCAGCACTGCATCAAGTGAGTGGATGGTGAGTATCCCCTCCTGCCACAAGCGCCCCCCACCTACCATTTTTTTTTGTTTCACTTTTCCAAAAAAAAAAAAAAATAATAATAATAATCGTTTTCTCATTTTCTCCTATCACTAATTTCATTTCTGTGTCACTCACTCGTCTTTTTCAAACTCATTTTCTCACCTGATCTCAACGTACTCTTAATCTGTCCCTCATCATCATCTCATTTCCATCCCATTCATCTCTTTCTCTCCTCGTGTCATCGTTTCCTTCTCATAAAATCTTATCCTCAAGTCCATCCCGTTTCAGTCGTGGCCAGAATTCTATCCTTAATATCATTTTTTCCTACATTTACCATTTTCTCTTCCTTATTTTTCTTCTATTTTTTTTTCTTCTTGTCACTCATTGCTTCCTTCGTTCTCATTCCATTCGTTTTTGTTCCCTTTATTCTTCCTGCTATATATCTTTTTGTTTCCCCTTCCGTCGTACTCCTAATATTTTTCCTCCTCCCTCGTCCTGCACCCCTGCTGACCAGTTAATATATTCTATACCTTCCTCCCTTTATCCCCACTCCTTCTCTCCCCCCACCTTGCGTCTAATCTCCTCACTCATCTCAATTTCTTTTTCCCTTTGCTCTTTTCTTTCCAATCTACCTTTCCTCACCCGACTTCCTTTCTCTGTTTCTTATTAATCTTTCATTGTTTCCTTTCTTTCTCCTCTTATCTCTGTGTTTCTTTTTATGCAAGAAAGAAGGAACCAAAGGCCAAGAGCCCACAAACCGTTCCGTCCAAGAAAATAATACAAAAGAGAGCCAAATTCAAGATCCGTTCATTTCGAGATGCCTGGACACACTGCGTTTGAAAGACTGGAGTTCATAGGAAGTAGGAAATACAGGCAGAGGAATACAGCTCCAGAGCTGACCTGTTGCATAAATGAAGGACTGGGAATAACGGTTAACTCTTGCATTAGAGTGTTGGACAGAAAAGGGATGAGAGTTTGTTGCTAGACGGGTGCTACGTGCCCGTCATAGAGGTGGAGGGTTGCAAGCAGACAGTTCAGAGGAGCAATGACCATTGGAGTAGCGACAGAAAAGAGATAAAGATGCAACAGTGCGGCGAAGAGACAGAGGTTGAAGGGAGCCAGTATGAGAAGGAGAGTTGATGAGACGAAATGCCTTTGATTCCACCCTATTGACAAGAGCTGAATGTGGGGAGCCTTGACACAGATGAGAGTTGTACTCTAAACAGGGGCGAATAAAACCCGTGTATATAGTCAACAACTGTGCAGGGGTAAAGAAGGTACGGAGTCGGCTTAGCACATCTAATATCTTGGAAGCAGATTTTACACGAGATGCAATATGATCTTTCCTAGATAAGTTCCGAGTGAATGAAACCCCAAGCATGTTCAAGGATGATGCAGGATTGAGCTGGATATTATTAAACATTAGTGGGTACTCCTGTGGAAGATTGTGTCAGGCTGTTATGTGTATAAACTGAGTTTATGATGCATTTAAAAACACCAAGATTATTTTTACCCCAGTCAGAGATACGAGCCAAGTCAGACATTAGGTTTGCCATAGCTTGATTCCAATCGATCTCCCATCCGCCACCTTTCTCTCCCTCCCCCCATCCTTCTCACCTCTCCATTTCTTCCTCTCCACGCATCACTTCCCCATTTCTTGACTGTCATGTTTCCTTGTTCCTTCTTCACATTCATCTCCTTTCTTCCTCCTCCTCACTTCTCTAGTCATTTCCATCCCCTCCTCACTTCTCTCTTTATGTTTCCTCATCCTTTGTTCCTTCCTTTCCTCGCCTCACTTCTCTCTTTATGTTTCTTCCTCCTTTCTTCATTCCTCTACTCCTTTCTGCCTCTTTTCTCTCCTGTGCTTCCTTTTTTCAAACTATTATTTAACCTCTCGAAGGCAGGTCCATAACCCTTAGTTGGTGTGTGTGTGTGTGTGTGTGTGTGTGTGTGTGTGTGTGTGTGTGTGTGTGTGTGTGTGTGTGTGTGCTTACAGCACATACTAGGATTCATATGGGAGGATAAAGTCCCTTACTCATATTCTCCAGCGGTCAAAGGCAACTAGCACAGAATCCGTGCTGGCTATAAAAAGCAGCTGAAATGGATCCACCCATGAGGTGTGCCCCTCCTCTTCTCCCACTCCACCACCACCGAGGAAGAAGAAAGGGAAGACGACCAAGCAGCCTGCCACTAAACGCCGTGCCGTACCTCTTCACGTCAGCGACCCTACGCCCAGGAGCCCTTCTCCTGCCGACGACGACCCCTTGCCTGTCTCCGACTTAGAAGGCTTAAGCCCCACAGAACCCAGTGAACGCCATGCTCAGCACCTCTCCAGGTCCGACTTCATCGACCTTATCTCCAGCCGCACCGCATCCCATATTACTTAATTCCATCCACCGCCATAGCACCAGCTACCTCATTTTATCTGTCTTTCACTGGTGGGCCTCACACCATTGGCCCGCTTCCATTCTGACCATGTCAGATGGATAAATCTTAACAACAACAACAACGGGTCGGACACGTGCTCCGCATGCGTGAGCACAGCTTTTCCCTCCAAGTTTTGAACGGCCAACTGCCTGCAACACGCAGAAATCCAGGAGGACAGATAAAGATATAAAAAGATCTTATATGGATGGATAACACTGAAATGTAATGCAGCATCATTCCAAAATACCTTGAAACCAATGCCTTGGACAGAAAACAGTGCGAGCCCTCTGCAGGGAGGAAACCATTCATCTCGAAGACGGTTGGGACCTGGCCAGAGAAGAGCGTAGACAGCGGAGGCACAACCAAAGCAGAGTTCTCCCAGCAAACCCGGACTTACATGCTGCATGTGTGGCAAAGTTTCGGATCCAGGATTGGTCTGCACAGTTGCACACGTTGGCTCCAAAGACAATGAGAAAAATCCCAACCTTGTGGGAATACTAGACGTCGTCATCTGTTGCAGAAGGACAGCTTTAAGGTGTGTGTGTGTGTGTGTGTGTGTGTGTTAGTTAGGGTAGGTTAGTTAGTTTTACGCCGTGTCCCCTTTTGTCGATAAGGGCTAAGGCGTTGCCCCTGGGTAGAGGACTTAGGTTTGGAGCGTGTAGCATTTTATGACCGGATGCCCTTCCTGATGTCTACCAATGCCCCTTGGGTGGATTCGATCCTCCGACCCTTAGGTCAGAGCGGAGCGCTCTAACCCACTGAGCCACGGCTGTGTGTGTGTAAACTAACATGTATAATTTCTAAATGTGAAACACTCACGTTGGGATGATTTAAGGAGTGTGAGATGGGAATTAAATTGTGGGAAAAGAAGCGAGGGAAAGAAAGTGTTTGATAAGCCAATGAAAAAGAGAATGATGGCAATGAGAGGTAAAATAGGTGAAATGAGTGTTGGGAAGGGAAAGATACAGTGACTGCAGTGTGTTGGGGAATGTTAAAAGGGAATGTCTGGATTGGAAAAGTGATATGTGGTGAGTAATGGAAAAGAGCATTAAGGAAGGAAAGGAAGGGATAACCTGAAGAAGAGAAAGAGGGTTGTTAGAGGGTAAGATTAAAGAATGTGTATGGTGGTCAATAGCCTTATACACCTTTTTACATTATAATACACAATTATGGATGCTACCAGGCACACACACCTAACATCCACACTGCCATGTATGGCCTGGTGTGTTAGTTTGAAATTTATTGCATGGAGGCGAAAGTAAATGGGACAATGGCTTGCAGATTAAATCATTCATCATCTTGGCTCTGTTTATAAGTACACATTGGCTGGTGGTGACATAAAATCATCCTCTTCGGTGTCTTATGGAACATAAGCCAGAAAAGAATGTCCCAGATCCATATCCCCCACTTTATGTAACATGGTAATTATGAGGCTGTTGGCAACACAAGTGGCTGGTGATGTTTGCGTTGAAAGAATCAATTCTCATCCTTTTTCATTGTTAACCCCAGAATAGTTTGCTGTATCTGTGTTGTGTGTGTGTGTGTGTGTGTGTGTGTGTGTGTGTGTGTGTGTGTGTGTGTGTGTGTGTGTGTGTGTGTGTGTGTGTGTGTGTGTGTGTGTGTGTGTGTGTGTGTGTGTGTGTGTGTGAGAGAGAGAGAGAGAGAGAGAGAGAGAGAGAGAGAGAGAGAGAGAGCACTGTGAAATGTGATGCATAGAGGAACAAAACAACAACCAAAAACTGTTTGTAATGGAGCCGTCAGAGGTTTAAAATCCGCTTACTCACATGGGCTCATGAAAGAGGCCTCGCTGTCCCTCCTTTGTGGCGTTGCAAATGGTACTATTCACTTTAGGACTTTTTTTTTTTTTACTGTTCTCCCCTTCTTCTTCCATTTTTTTTTTTTCCCACCTAGGCCATTCTTGCCTTTTGGTCAAGGACGTACTTATTTACACATAAACACAGCTTTAGTTTTTTTCACAAGCAGTAAATGAAAGGCGTGACATGTCGTGTTGATCTGCCCTTAATCTTAACAACTCTTCTCTTTTATTTCGTTCTTCTATACACCATTTTCATATTCAAATTTCATTGTTTATTTTCAGTCTTTTTTTTATTTCCCATATCCAGTTTTCTTCTGTTTTCTGCTCTTTTTCCAATATAATTTTTATTACTTTGATAAATAATTTTCTATTTCTCGTGGTTCCAATATATATATATATATATATATATATATATATATATATATATATTCTATCTGTCTATAGCCCGACGCCCTAATCCCGCAAAGGGTGGCCGCAGACAAAACGCCTCCAAGTCACTCTGTCACCCACCATTTGACTCCCCTCCCCCCAACTCACCCCCCCTCCCTCATATACCTCTCAACTCCATCCCTCCACCTCATCCTCGGTCTACCCCTCCCTCTCCCTCCCTCCACCTCACCTACATACTGTACACCCTCTTAGTCAGTCTTTCATTCTCCATCCTCTCCACATGTCCAAACCACCTCAGTGTATTTCTCCTAATCTTTTCAACCACATCCACATCTACCCCACAACGTTCCTTTACTTCATTCGTCAACCTGTCCCTCCACGTCACTCCACATGCTCCTCTCAAGTAACTCATTTCCACTGCTCTCACTCTTGACTTGTTCCCCTCTTGCAAGGTCCACGCCTCGCTTCCATACGTCAGGGTAGGGATCACAATACCATCATGCAGTGACTTCTTAACTTCCATACTCACCTCCCTATTTCTCATCACTGCTTTCAGTGTGCCAACAACCTTCCTTCCCTGCTGTACCCTTTCACGTACTTCATCCCCCAAAGTTCCATCCTTACTCATCACACTACCCAAGTACTTGAATGCACTCACATTCTCCATATCCTCACCATCCAACCTCACAGCACACTCTGTGACTTCATTCCTCTCGAACACCATAACTTTACTTTTGTTTACATTAACTTTCAGCTTCCTCCTCCTACACACTGTCCCAAATTCATTCACCAAACCTTGCAACTCCCATTCATCTTCACTCAACAATACTGTATCATCAGCAAACATCAACACCGGAAGCTTCCAAATCTCACCCTCATTCATTAGGGCCACCCCCACATCCACTGCCCTACCTTGTACCTCCTTTACAACCCCATCCATATATATATTAAACAGCCATGGAGACATTACACACCCCTGTTTCAGTCCCACATTGAGATCAAAGAACTCACTCAGCTCACCATCCACTCGCACCGTAGCCCTAGCTCCCTCGTACATACTCTTCACAGCACTCAACAATTTCCTCCACTCCATATATTCTTAATACCTTCCACATACCTTTCCTATCTATTCTGTCATAAGCTTTCTCCAAGTCCATGAAGGCAGCGTACACTTTCCTTCCCTTCTCTAGATACTTCTCCACTAAACATCTTAGAACAAATATCTGATCTACACACCCTTTTCCCTTCCTAAATCCCCCTTGTTCTTCTCCAACTAGCTCCTCTGTCATATGCCTAACCCTATCAATGAGTATTCTACCATATATTTTACCAGTCACACTAAGAAGGCAAATACCCCTATGATTACCACATACTTCTCTCTCCCCTTTTCCTTTGTACAGAGGAACAAGTATACCTGATTTCAGTCCTCTGGAGCCCTTCCTCTTCCCAAGCCAATCTACACAACTTCCATATCCACTCCACAACAATCTCACCCCCATACCTAAGCATTTCACCACACACTCCATCAATTCCTGGGGCCTTTCCCAGCTTAATCTTCTTCATCGCTTCCACTATATATATATATATATATATATATATATATATATATATATATATATATATATATTTTGTCATCTCTTATTTAATTCTCATGTTTCTACTTGTAACAATTTTCTGTGTCATTAGGTAATCATTAGGTAACATTATTATGTATCATTAGCAATTTTATCTTTCTGTAATTTGACAATTTCTTACACACACACACACACACACACACACACACACACACACACACACACACACACACACACACACCATTTCTTCCACCATAGCACAACGCTCGTCAAGTGGTATGAAAACCCGATAATATTCCTGTCTAAGGCATTTACCAGCCCTGTGCGTCGTAGTGATGGAAGTGCGGTATTCTCTCTCTCTCTCTCTCTGCAGGTTTGAAAATACGCTTACCTTTCACTCCTCTTCACAACCTCATGCTTGGCATTCATGCGTGCCTCTCCTTCCTCCCGCCCTCCCTCCCTCTTCTACACCCCACCTTCAGTAAATCATCTTACCCATGGGCACATTTGGCAAGCATAGGCCTCCACTTGGCAATATTTGACAGCGCTGATGCTGTATCGTTTGGTGGCTCAGCACGCCACGCCGCCTGAATTTGGTGTAATGCTGCTGGCTGTTGTCACTTGAAAGATTCCCTGCATCATTTAATCCCTCTCTAATTTCCTGCTTTATCTCTTTTTTTCCCTGCTTCATTTTATCTCTGCTCCCCTCTTCCCATTCCATCATTTTCTTCCGTTTGCCCCCCCCCCTCCCTTCCATCCTCCTCTCTTGATTATTTTTCATCATCTCATCCTCCATGTATTTTTCTTTCCTCTCCTCCATCCTCCTCCTTACTGATCACCTCTTCTCATCACTTTCCATTCTTGCCTCACCTCCCTCTCCTTCCCTTCCACTTTCCCCTTGCCCCTGTACCCCTTGTCTGCTGCTGCTGTGCCCGTGATAGCTTGTGGTAACAGCCCCCCAGAGAGTCAGTGAGGAGGGGTGAAATAGGGAACAGGGGAGTCCTGAGTCTGAAGTGCAACGTTGAACTGCATCTCATTGAGAGAGAGAGAGAGAGAGAGAGAGAGAGAGAGAGAGAGAGAGAGAGAGAGAGACTGTGTGAAAGTTTAACATTTTTTTTTTTCAACCCGGTGAGCGCAGTGACAAAACTGGAATCCAAATAGCACTGTTCGATGCATCTGTCTGTCTGTCTGTCTGTCACCGAACTCATCGAAACTTCCTCTGCGGATCTAAGCAAAGTTACCTTTTGTTTTTTTTTAAATAAAATTTAGATCCTTCCCTATAATGTCCCAGCCACCCACCTCCCTATCTCTCCCTCCTTCTCCAGTGTGCTTATCCTCCCCATCCCATGCCCCAGTGCCCAATCCTCCCCTCTCATACACTCCCTTGGATCTCTGTGGCCGGGTCTGGCTGGGCTTTGTGGGTGAACAGGAATTAACGATAAATAAATTAAGGGAGCAGGATGGGGATGGGGAGGAGAAAAGAACAGTGATCATAGAAGGCAATGTGGAAGTAGAAATTACTTTGTGGATGAGCAGAAATGAGGAATATTATGAAAATTTCAGTGAACCCAAAAATTGGATGATAATGGGAAGGAAGGAATAAGCAGGAGACGGATGGGTCTGCCAGCTCCTGGAAACAATGTACACACAAGAAAGAAGGGGGACGGTATAGTTGGTATAAGGAAGGAATGTTACTGAAGAAAGAAAAGGTCTGTCAGATCAAATTTAATTTTTGAGTAAGCAGGAATGAGGAACAAATCGTTAAGTTCGTGAAATGGAAAGGCTGTGAGAAAGGAAAAAGAATGATGAAGACAGGACAGAAATTCCATTTACATCCCAACCAAATGGCCGAGGTGCTGAGGGATATACCGTACTGGAAATGTTAAAACAACACACACAGCAGCAGGAGCAACAGGGAGAAAGAAAGGGGGAAAAGGAAAAGATTAACGCAAGAGAATTTACACTGATTTAGAAGAGACGAGGACAGACAGAAAAAGTCTCACCGTGAGGGCTGGACTAAATAATAGTTTTATATGTAGCCAGTTAATGCTTTATTCCACTAAGACCCTCATAAGACTCCCAGTATTATAGCAAAATTGAGGGTAATAATAAGGATCACACTTTTAGGAAGACGATGGCAAAGAAAATACCTAACACACACACACACACACACACACACACACACACACACAGTAAACTTTTATAATATCGGCCAGCAAATACGTTGTTTTGTGTGCCGTGGCAACGTTGGCTATGAAGTTGTGATGGACATTGTGTGAGAGTTAGCCTGACTTTTAACACTTTACCCATTATGAAACCTGTTCACCTGGGTACATGGAGGAAGTAAGGAAAGGAAGGAGATGAATGAGAGAGGAGAAAAGTGAAAGTAGGGATGGAAGAAAAAAAAAGGGGGCAAAGAGGAGCATAGAAAGACTAAAAGTAAAGTACAGTTAGTTGGGAGAATTCCGTGAAGGAGAGGAGAGAAAAAATATACAAAGAAAGAAGAAAAACAAAGGGTGAACGAAATAGAGGGATCGGGGAAAAATAACACGGAAAAAAAAAAAGAGAGAGAGAGAGGTTACAATCGGGAGGACGAGAAACGAGTGATTAAGATATTGTCCTAATAAGCTGACAAAGAAAGGAAAATAAAATGAGTATGAGGACCAGAATCAGGGTCAGGAATATACGGAATGAAAAGATGGAAGTTGAAAGTGAAAATGTAATAAGCAAGAGGGGGAGGAAAGGAAATGAATAACAAGCGTACATGGAAATGATGGTCCCGGATATAAAGGAAAACGTGGTAGTAAAGTGAAGACAAATTAAATTAAGAGACTTAGATAAAAACGCGGGATGTGTAAATATGTTTGTTAGTGGTCGGCATGCACACTCCTGACATGAATGGGATATAACACAAAATGCAGACAATTAAAAGGAAGAGGGATGAGAAAATTTCCTTCACTTCCTCATTCACCCTCTTCCTCTTTCTCCTCATCACTTACAATCTTCCTCTTTCCCTTCCATTTCATCATCACTTCCCCTGTTTTTCATTCCCTTGATTTCCTTCATCACCTCCCGTCTTCAGGCTCTTCTTCTTTCCCTCCTGCTTCGCTGCTAGCCGCTTTTCCCCTCTTATGTTTTTTTTTTTTAATTCTCTCTCTCTCTCTCTCTCTCTCTCTCTCTCTCTCTCTCTCTCTCTCTCACACACACACACACACACACGCACACATTTCTCCCCTAACATTTTTACCCTAAAACATTTTTGTTGCAATATCACCCACACTTCTTTCCTGTCAGTTTTCACTTTTTTTTTTTAACTCAAAAGTAGAAGTGGCTTTTCTAAAATTTGTGAAACGATGTATGTTAAACTTCGTAAAGCTGACTTTATCTATCTATCTATCTATCTACTGTATCTACATATCTATCTATCTATCTATCTGTCTATATTCTAGGGTTCCACTTCTTGTATGAACAGATAGGTAGACAGATAGCATGGTTCGTTTATGCGTTCTTTTAATTTTCAGTCTTTGTTTTCCTCTCCGTAACAATGGAGGCAGCTTGTTATTTTCGGATTTTTTCTTTGAATTTCTTGTTTCGTCTCCGATGGTTTTGCTTTTCATAGTCATGTTATTTTTATGGTCTCCGACTCCTGTTTCTTTCCCCTTAATGACTTTGTGCCATATTTCTTAACTTCACGTCCCCCGCTTCTCATTTCTCCTGTTATTAACCTTTACAGTACGATGACGTCTTTGTTATTTCATTCCAGTAATCCACAGACAATTTTACTTTCGTCTTGAAGGGACTCATCGTGAGAAGGTCATTGGGTATTGGAGTTTCTTTACGATGGATCTACGAAACTGAATGAAATGTTTTGACCCTTTTGTCTTCTCTCGCTCATCATTTCCCCTCCTCCCTCCCCTCACTCCTTTATTTACTCACTTTCCCTGTTAATTTTCTCCCTCCCCCTCTCCCTTTAAACCCTCTTCCTTTCCACCTCATCCTTCCCATTCTCCTTCATCTTTTTGCTCACTTACGTCCCTGTCCCCATGTCTCTCTCCAATCCAATCTCTCCCTTGGTCCCATCCCCCGCGATCTTTGGCAGTATTTTATATGCCGAAAACAAGGCAGGAAGAAGGAGAGGAGGAGGTGGTGAAGGAAGTGGAAAAATGCAGGGAAATGAGAAGGGGAAGGGGAAAATAAAGATGTCACAAAGGAGGAACTTGGGTGGAAGGGAAAATTATGTGGAGTAAAAAGTTTGACGGCAAGCAGAGGTAAGTTGGTGGAGAGAGAGAGAGAGAGAGAGAGAGAAGGGGGGGGGGAGTAGGAACAATAAAATACAGGCGTAAATACTTAAAACCGTGTTTGTCCCAGCCTCGCAGCGGTAATTTCACGTAAGACTTTGGCGTCCTGCCAATATTAAGGAAAATCTCTCCCTCTCTCTCTCTCTCTCTCTGTCACACACACACACACACACACACACACACACACACACACACACACACACACACACACACACACACACACACACACACACCAATTTCCTCAACACTGTTACTCTGCCTTATTTCTTCTCACTTCCACTTGTGCTTCTAAAACGTAATATCTCCATGTCTTTCCTATTTTTGTCCTTAATTAACAGAAGTGGTTAAGCTTTTTCCACACTGTGTTTGACAGTTAACTGGATAACCTTCACTTACAAACTACTGATATTTTTTCTTACAGTATTTTTTTCTTTATTCATATATCCTTATCTTTTTCTTTTGTACATTTCTGTTTTTCGGACACTATGGATGGGCTTGGTCTTCCCTATTTTTGTGTGTGTGTGTGTGTGTGTGTGTATGTGTTCTTTTGATGGACTTCTCTTTAATTCTTGCTTTTTCACTTGCGTTCTCCCTTCCTCTGTCTGTCTGTCTGTCTGTCTGTCTGTCTCTCTCTCTCTCGTACTCTTCATTGGCTTTTATTTCCCTTCTCTCTCCGTCTCTCCTTTCCATCTTCTCTACCTGTCTCCTTTCTCCATTCAGTCCAGTCAGAGCTGGGCACTTAATACACTGAATGTATTTAAATACTAAATACTAAATACATGGCAGAAATGTATTTAAATACTAAACACTAAATACATTTTATGAATTTATTTAAATACTAAATACTAAATACATCAACTGTATTTCAATACATTTGTAAATACATAGGTATAGGTGACGAGTGATGAGAAGGGTGGGTGGTGAACTGAATGAACGGAAGGCAATGATTGAATATGTGTGTGTGGATGAAAGGATGAGAAGGTGTGTAATGGATGCAGGAGTATATAGAGGCTGGGGGAGACCACCACTTGATGGTGATCAGAATCAAAATCCAAATGAAATGGAGAAATAGAAGAAGGGAAGGACAGGAGGAAATAGTTCATACAAGGAGGGTGGAAAAGTTACAAGAGGATGGAAAAAAGGCAAAATATAAGAGGGAATTGGAGAAGCGACTGGATAAATATAGATGGGAGCAGAGGGGGGATGTGGAAAGTGTGTGGAAGATATGACCAGACGATATCTGTGCAGCATGTGAGGTGGTGTGTGAGATGAAGAGAAGACGAAAGGGGGTGCAGGGAACGGCATGGTGGAATGAAGAGGTGAGAAAGGGTGTGGCACAAAAGAAGAAAGCATATGGTGAGTGGATGAGGAACAGGAGCGTGGAAGAAGTTGAGAGATGGAAGAGAGAGTTATATGTAGAGAGGAAAAGAGAGGTGAAAAGATTAGTAAGAGAAAGTAAGGAGAGAGTGGATGAGGAATTTCGAAGGAACTTGAGTGTCAAGTGGGGGGAGTGTAACAAAATGTTCTGGAAAGAAGTAAAGAGTGTTAGACACGGTGCCAAAGAAATTAGTTGGGAAGTGGAAGATAAGAATGGTAGATTAACAGTGGAGAAGGGAGAAAAGTGAGCAGATGGAGAGAACACTTTAAGGAATTACTGAACATAGAAAATGAAAGTAATGCAATTACAGTATAAGTGGTTGGGGAATGGCAGGGAGAAGAAGGGAGGTGAGAAGACAGGAAGAAATCAGTAGGATAGAAGATGTGAAACAATGAAGAAAGTTACAATGGGGAAAGCCCCAGGAAATGATGGAGTGTGTGGCGAAATACTGAAGCATGGGGGAGAGATAGTAGTAGAATGGATGTGGAAGATGTGCAGATTGGCCTGGGAGGAAGGTAGAGTCCGGGAGGATTGGAAGTTAGGTATAGTTATTCCCCTGTACAAAGGAAAAGGGGAAAAAGAAGTTTGTGGTAATCATAGGGGCATTTGTCTTGTTAGTGTAAAAGGAAACGTTGATGATAGGATACATATCGACAGAGTTAGGGAAATAACAGAAAAATTAGTTGGAGAAGAGTGGGGAGGGTTTAGGAAGGGAAGAGGTTGTGTAGATCAGATATTCATTCTTCGATCTTTAGTGGAAAAGTTTCTAGAGATGGGAAAGAAGTTGCATGCGGCCTTCAAGGATTTGGAGAAAGCATATGACAGGGTGGATAGACAAGGATTGTGGAAAGTGTTAAGAATATATGGAGTAGATAGGAAGTTGTTGAAGGCCGTGAAGAGAATGTATGAGGGTGCTAAGGCTGCAGTGCTTGTGGATAGCAAACTGAATGAATTTTTCTATTTGAAGGTTGGATTGAAACAAGGATGTCATGTCTCCATGGTTGTTCAATCTCATTATGGATGCGTTAAAAAGGAGATATAAGGTAGGGCAGTGGATGTTGGAGTGGCC
This sequence comes from Coenobita brevimanus, assembly GCF_032717465.1. Classification (NCBI taxonomy): domain Eukaryota; kingdom Metazoa; phylum Arthropoda; class Malacostraca; order Decapoda; family Coenobitidae; genus Coenobita; species Coenobita brevimanus. The sequence continues at coordinate 26,410,357 of NC_136970.1, read as the reverse complement.
CCAGTGAGAGAGTGTAGTGTTTAGAAGCTCCCTGTACTGTTGTTTGTAGATGATACTGTGATGTTAAGTGAAGACGAACGTGAGCTTCAAGGTTTGGTTGATGAGTCTGTAAAAGTATGTAAGAATCAGAATCTAAATGTGAACGTAAGGAAGGGAAAGTTATGGTCTTCGAGAGAAGCGAAGTCAGTGAATGTATGGTGAGGTTGGATGAGGAGGATGTGGAAAAAGTGAGTGTGTTTAAGTACTTGGGTAGTGTGATGAGTAAAGATGAATGTTTAGAGGGTGAAGTGCTTGAAAAGGTAGAGTAGGGAAGAAAGAGTGCTGGTTCCTTGAAAACAGTGATAAGAAACAGGGAAGTGAGCATGGAAGCGAAAAAGCTACAACATGACAGTATTGTGATGCCAACTCTAACGTATGGAAGTGAAGCTTGGACCTTGTTGGAGGGACAGAAGTCAAGAGTGAGAGCAGTGGAAATGAGTTATTTGAGAGGAACCTGTGGAGTCACATGGAGAGACAGACTGACAAATGAGGAAGGGAAGGAGCATTGTGGTGTGGATGTGGATGTGATAGGAAGCGTTAGGAGAAACACACTGAGGTGATTTGGCCATGTGGAGAGGATGGAGAGTGAGAGACTGACGAGGAAAGTGTATGTGTGTGAGGTGGAGGAGGGGAGAGGGAGGGGGAGGCCAAGGATGAGATGGAGGGATGGAGTGGAGAGGAATATGAGAGAGGGGATGTGTGAGCTGGGAGCACGGCAATGAAATGGCAAGGGACAGGGCAACATGGAGGCAATTTGTTTGTGGCCACCCCTTACGGGATTAAGACGTCTGGCAAAAGATAGATAGATAGATTTTAAATGCACATTTTAACATATGTGTCAGGACTCCATATTATAATTACAAATCATAATAGATAGCATGATAGATAGATAGAGAGATAGATAGATAGAAGCACCAGCCAAGGTGTGGGAATAGGAAATGTCAGCGAGAGTCGACCAAAGGAAATGTGTTTGCGATTTTAGTGGGAAAGAAAATGAGTCAGCATTTCTGTAAAAAATGCCACACGTACATATGTCACCGGAAACGCTACATACACACAGACACACAGGTTTCTTGAACATTCACATGTGTCTTGCACACGTGACACTAGCCCTCCTATGGCAGGATGAGAGAGTTAGAGAGGAGAAGAGGGCTAGCGATAGAACCGAAAGGTTGTGGAGTGAGGAAAAAAGAAGAGGGGTCTTACGAGATCTTGGCTAGTAAATAGGCACTCCTGTGCAATATATACACTGCTCAACTTAGACTTTCTTTGAAGATAATAAATCACAGTCAAGACCCCGTATCCATCTTTAACTTCCTCTACCTTCGACTACACGATAACTAGAACCAAATCTCAAAATCAACTTATTGCAAGCTCAAGATTCACATATATAGTTGGTGGCAGCAAAAGTACGAACCTCGTCTTCAAATCTACAGTGAATTCCTACAAAATACAAGCTACAAGTTACAAGCTACGAGACATCTCTACAATTAACTACAGGTAACAAGTCTATAAGACATCTCTATAATCTTCTACACGCACCTACAAGTAGCAGCAACGAGTAAATCACAAGAAGAAAGGACCGAGAATACATCAAGGAAAGAAAAACAAAACAAGCAAACGAAAAGCAAGTACACAGCAACATCCCCTGACCCCCACCGCTCTCTCCAACCGTCCCCCAACCTCCACCGCTGACGCAGGAATGCAAGAAGGTCAAGACGACACCAGAAAATCCCAAGCCCATATTCACAACTCATCTTACTCACCTTTCCTCACTCAGGTTACTCATTGCTACTCATTTACTCACCACAGCTACCAGAGTGTGGCAAGTCGACTTCACCATGTGTGTTTGCTGAACCAACGCCAAGTCAATCATCGTGTGACATCACGCACCTCTCACCCATTGCTCGTTACTCATTCTTATTCACACATTCCTACTCATAGTCATTTATTTCCAACAGCTATTGAAAGGGAGTTGGACGTTGTATGGTGAGGTTTTCTATCACTGAGATTAATTCGCACTGCAATCAACACTGAGATCACTAAGCCATGGAACTTCTGGAGTAATATCGTCCATCAACACAGCCCTAGAATTATCGAGAGGGAGATGTTCTATCAACTCTGCATTTACCTTCTGAGATTAACATCTATCAACACGCCTCTCCAAGTGACATCATCTGTATCAAGTGTGTGTAATTATACTTTACTCATTTCTTGTCAGTGCATTAAGTTAGGTACAATCACCTCCTATACTTATTTTTACACATACATTTATAGGCTACACTTACTATCTTTCATTTATTACAACTCATATACTCATCTATTTCGTTAAGACATAAATAAAAGACGTATTTCATAACACTGTACACTAGCAACATGAATTCATTTTCGTTGAGTGATATGACCGGGATAATTTCGTCACCACCTGTGCAAGTGACAGATGATACACAGTTAGCGGTCACTGCAGATCCACAGTTAGAACAACAGGACAACACACCCACCCTACAAAATTCACAGCATACCAAAAATAAAGAAACAAATACCTCATTTCTAGATGATAATGACGATGATTAGGAAACCCCCTCTGATGCAGAGTGAGGACTTTGTCTCTGACTTGCATATCTATGAAAATTTACTTAACAGAGTTCATTGCTCAGGTAAAACCTATTCCACTATTCCTTCACATAACGATAAACATATCCAAGTGAACCTCACAAAGCAACCATCCAAAATGAACACCGCAGGCAATGCCACAAATCAAACATCTCCACCTCATGTTTACGTTTATCAAGAGGATAAAACCGCCCCAAAATTCTCAGGCACAGAAATAGATTGCATTGATGTTATTTCATTGATCAATCAGTGTGAATAGATCTTCGTAAAAAGACACATAACGGATGAACAAGAAAAAATTGCAATATTTTCCTCATGGATTAATCAGGAGACATGCCCGGCAGGAGATTTGCTTAAGTCGGATAAGCTTCTTCGAGCTCAGACATTTGATGACTAAAACAGAATTCTTGAAGAAATTTTCTGGAGGTATAAACTTTTTGCTAGGTATAATCCCAGAATTACAGAAGATTGTGGATCTTGTAAGGGAACACACTACAAAGCATGTGCTCAGTGAAATAACAGCTGATGTCTCTACTATTACAAGAACATTATTAGCTACTTTAGAACATTCAAACTGGATAACACAAGATGGAGAGATGCAACCAGAGCTTGTTGTGGACATCATTAGTTATGTAGCTGCCTTGTGTAAATTACCTGATAGGACCCTCAAGATAGCCAAGACGATCCCATACTCCCCAGGTATGTGTTTGCTAGACTTAATGAACGAGGTAGAGATGAATTATAGTAAAGCAGGGCTGACCGAAACACAATCACATTCTAGTAGAATGAAAATGCCTGAGACAGTATCAGCTGTGAAAACAGCTACACCTACCCAAAGCAGAGAACAAAATCGATCACGACCCGAAAACAGACAGAACAAACAACCAAATGCTTCGAGGCAGCGTTCTCAAACACCAGGCCACAGGCAGTCACATAAGTTTCCGCGCAGTCACTCATAACACATCAGTTTACATAATCTGTCCAGATATACCATCATCTCATTCTTCAGTCTCAGGATTATACATAGCACCAGACTACTGTGCGGTATATACACCAGCCATGTCTACTTTATCCACCATCAATCACTATGCCATTCTTAATCATACACACAAACATTTCCACCCACTGCCTGATATGGACTTAAACATGAGCACAGATATTAAGTTGACTTCACCTAAGTTTGAAACTATGCAACTGATCAATGAAACAATGAAGCCCTGGGAAGATTTGAGTTTGACTGTGTTCAACCCATATCATGTGAATAGCCCAGCACCTACTGTCTTTATAATCTTCTCTATTGTATTTGCAGTAATGCTGTTCGCAATGCAAAGAATGCATGCAAGAATTGCAAACTTGGAGTCAGTATTTAGTGGGGGTAGAGTAAAGATTCAAGTAAAACCCCCTGAATGAAGTGTATATATTTTGTATATAGTATTAATTTTATTATAAAAAAAAATGGAAAGACACATGATATAGGAGTATACCAGTATCATGATCTCTATATAAAATATTAATCGCTTTTACTATAATCTTAACTTTTAACTTTTTTTTGCATATAAGCATATGCCTGTTATACATACACATTTTACAGTATATCATACAATATTCTCTTATCATTTTAACTATAATACACTTGTTCAATTATGTATACAACATGTTTAGAATGTATTATGTTTCTAAAATATTATTAGATCATTACAATATTATCATGAATATTGTCTATACAATATTATAATCAATAATATGTATTAATAGATTAGAGCATGTCAATGATGAATTCTGTCGGAGGATCACCAGCTTGCGTGACCGAGCAATGTCAGGACTCCATATTATAAATACAAATCATAATAGATAGCATGATTGAAAAAGTATGTATGGCATTTACTGCAGAGTTGAATCTGAACAACAGTATAACAGCAGTTCTTGGCAGTTAACTTTTTTCTCGGTGATGGACTTTTACGAGTTAAGATTGTACCTAACTAGAATTTAATTAGAATATAAATGGAATAAGGCTGAATTAATTGTTAGCTAGAGAGAGAAAATAGATATTCCTTAAATAACTTTCCTGTAAGGTTGTGTATACCAATATTGGTATATCTAATTTATCGCCATGTCTTTGTTCCCTATAGGCACACATGATAACCAAATTATTCGTCAACCCCTTTTCCTTTGATGCCTTATTGTTTCCTTCAGCTTCGCATTACTGCTAGGGTCTTGTCAGGATTCAGAGAGAGAGAGAGAGAGAGAGAGAGAGAGAGTGAGAGAGAGAGAGAGAGAGAGAGAGAGAGAGAGAGAGAGAGAGAGAGAGAGCGTCCACTCTAAAATTATTATTCTTTTTATTATCTTCTTTCTTTATTCTGGCACTTCATGAACTCTGCCCCGTGACTTTAAAATATTCCCGTCAACTTTTGCTAATGAAGAAGTTTGTGAATTTTGCGTCATAACCGTGGGTAAAAATGGCTTGGTTCAGGAAGTGATGGTGTGGCGGGAAACTTTTCAATTAAATATCAGGTTAGGGTCCAGGGAGTGAGAACTTGAGCGGTACAGGTTTATCAGTTTTTACCTCACGTGTTTGTTGCATCTTGTCTCTTTCTGCTTTGCCTTCCTTTCCACATATGTCCATCTCTTCTTGTCTGTCACCTTCTTGTCACTCATGCAGCCTTTTCTCACATTGACATTCCCCTTCTTGGAAAATTTTTGTCATTCAATTACTTCCCTATCCTATTCGTTCCTCTCTTTCCCTTCCTCACACACACACACACACACACACACACACACACACACACACACACACACACACACACACACACACACACACACACACACACCTGTCCACCCTTCCATTTCCCTTCCATGCCCTTCCTGCTCTGCTGTCATAAACTTACAGAACAAATAAAGCAGATAAAGTGTACACACACACACACACACACACACACACACACACACACATACACACACGTTTCTTCAGTATCCATCTTCTTCTTTCAAATAGGTTCTTGCCACTGGAACTTGGAAAACCACAGCCATTCAGCCACGACTCATTTCAAGCATCATCTTGCTAGAGAGAGAGAGAGAGAGAGAGAGAGAGAGAGAGAGATTTTGCGTGCTTCTTGTGTGTGTGTGTGTGTGTGTGTGTGTGTGTGTGTGTGTGTGTGTGTGTGTGTGGTGGAGGGAAACGGTGATGGAAAAACCATTGTGTTTTGAGGTCCTGTCTTGCCCATAACTTGCAGGTGGAGACGGGAAGAGGCGAAAATGATGACGACGAGAAGACGAGGAACTGAAGACAGGAAAGCAGAGAGAGAGAGAGAGAGAGAGAGAGAGAGAGAGAGAGAATTTGTTTGACGTGTATAGTTTTGTTTTATATGTTGTTGTGTACAGTAGGCTTGGCTGTGTATGTGATATTATGTGAGTCTTTCCATGTGCATAAATTACGTGTGTGAGCTGAGACTGCATGTAAAGGTAAACTGTAGTTGCACATGAATGCATGTGTGGATAATAGAATGGGTGTAAATATTTGTGTGTAGTGCACAGTTGATCTTCATATAAACAGTGATTTAGTTGGGAGGGAATGGAGAGGCGGGAGGGAGGGAGCAGATACTAGGGAAGGAAGGGAGTTGGATAGGCCAGAGTGTTAGTTATATGAGATAATGTAATATATTGATAAAACCCCTATACAGCACTGATGCCAACAACCCTATGTGTTAATTACAATAACTTTGTGTGTGTGTGTGTGTGTGTGTGTGTGTGTGTGTGTGTGTGTGTGTGTGTGTGTGTGTGTGTGTGTGTGTGTGTGTGTGTTACACCTACCAAATGAGACTCAACTGGGTGCGACTTAATCGACGATGACAACAACAAACCATTCTTACCAAACTGAACACCATTGGAAATGGCATATTTGTCCTATTTTTTCATGTGTGTGTGTGTGTGTGTGTGTGTGTGTGTGTGTGTGTGTGTGTGTGTGTGTGTGTGTGTGTGTGTGTGTGTGTGTGTGTGATGCCTTTGGCATTGGGTAGTAGCAGCAGCACAAATGCAAATATATCTGTGTGTAATGGATACTTCAGCGACCGTAATAAACTCACTCACCTGGCCTCGTGAAAGACACCTTTACCGCCTCTGTGCCATAGGAAATTATTGTTCAAGCTCGCTTCGCTTGCTCGAACACCAAAACTTTTGTCACAGTTTGGACCCCCGACATATGTGCCCGAGCGAAAGATTGATCGCATCGGCAAGAAATGGGGGCAGGGGTCGAGAGGAAAACTCTGTAGTACAGTAACGAACTTTTTTGGATATCTCAACCAATTTTGAAGTTACAAGATAGACACCAATTTGGAAATCGCATAAAAATCCTCAATTATTTTCATTTCATAGACAATCCTTAATTCTTAGTAGTTCTTCGGTAAATCAAGGAATCAATATTTTTTTTTTTTAAGGCACATTAGCGCAACAGCAGGTTGCGCAAGAAGTAACGGGCTAAGGTTGCGTTAGTAGCGCAGCAGTATTTTCCGACGATTACTGAGAGCAACCAGGTTTTGCCTTTTCAAAACAAATAATACCTTCTGTTTGGCTTTTTTTTTGGGGGGGGGGGAATTTTTGACCAAATCCGTGTCAGACTGATCAACGAAAGAAACTCTGAATGTCTGATTTCTCATTCGAACTGGAAGCGCACCGAGAGATTTAGTGAAAGTGATTTTTGTGAAGGAGCAAAAAGCAAAGTCAGCATTTGAATACTTCTGCTACAGTGTACAGCTTAGCAAGTTGCTGTCTTTCTGAAGAACTACGGTAAAATGTCAGGTAAGCAAATTAAGCATTCGTTACACTTCAAGTACTGAAGTCAAATATCAATTGCTTAAATGGTGACCAGACATTTCATTATTGGATAATGATGGATTAATGGGTTAATCAAAATGAAAAGCAATATTTGGTTTACAAGTTGATTAACCCGTTATTAACCTGCTAGGTCCCAAACCCTAGACTTAAAATTACTACAAGAGGAGTATTGGTTTTAGGAAGTGTGAGGGAATATTTTTGATGTAATCTAATAAGCTAGTTTTAGTATTTTCAGGTCAGGAAATCAGAGGAAGATGATGAGCCACATGAGACAATATTCAGCGCTGCCTGACTCGCTTACTCTCAAACTCGAACACGTTCCACACTTTCAGCGTGGACGCCTATTACATGTTATTTTTATTTTTAGCATTACTTGTTTTGTGACCTGCCTTCCCTCCACCAGTGTCATATTCCCACGCGTGCCTTCCTTTCTGCCAGTGTCACATTCTCACTCGTGCCTTCCCTCCGCCAGTGTCATATTCCCACTCGTGCCTTCCCTCCGTCAGTGTTAAATTCTCACTTGTTCCTTCCCTTCACCAGTGTCATATTCCCACTTGTGCCTTCCCTCCGCCAGCGTCATAGTCCCACTTGTGCCTTCCCTTTGCCAGTGTCATATTCCCACTCGTTCATTCCCTGCGCCAGTGTCATATTCCCACTCGTGCCAATCACACCCGCTGACCCAGCACATAATTGGTTCACTCATCAATGCTTATTTATTATTACCCAGGCCATAAATGTAGTACTGGTACATGGGATGGCGTGCTGGCTGCTTGTTAATCATAACCACTGTCCCCTCTCATTTCCCCTGTTCTCTTGAACAAGGTTTCGTTTTCTTATTCACCCTCCACTATAGGTTCCCTCCAACCATCTTACTCTTCTGAAGTTTTCTATTTATCGTGTTTACGCCTTTTCCTTCTTAATATTGATAGTCTGCCTTGCTTATTTCTTTTCATCTAATTGTTCATTTGTGCCATTGTCCATGCTTCCCTCTTATACAAAAAGCTTAGTAAAGTCTAAATAAACTTTTTTTGTAGGTTTTTATGTGTGTAGTACAGTGTAGTGAACCACAGTCGCTGCACTGGTGGAAAAATAGTGACATTGCTGGAACTTTTGTCTGCCGTGTTTTAAAACGACTGAGGCTGTGTTATTACACACACACACACACACACACACACACACACACACACACACACACACACACACACACACACACACACACACACACACACACACACACACACACACACACACACACACACACACACAATTTCTAAGCACTGAAAACACAGAGACCAAATCACACACTAACCCTCCGTCAGTCATTCAGTATCCACAAACCTCAGATATTTTGTTCAGCTTTTATTTGTCCTCGCTTTTAAAGTTTGGTTCACACAATCAATCACCAGCTTCTCAATTCATCCGGCTTTCAACTCCCCGAAGGTTGTTATCCACCATGCCTTTCGTAAATAGATTTTGCCTTACTTATTTGGGTGCCTCAGGGTGAAAATGGGAGAAAGGAGGAGGAGGAGGAGAAGGAGGAGGTGTGGATGAAGATGTGGAAAAAATACAGTAAAAAAATCAAGTACACCAAGAAATTTGATGCTGAAAATATATGTCTAAAACACGTAGAAAACAGTCGAAACGATATCACTCTTACTAAAAAATTATGACAGGAAAAGAAAAAAAAACAGCGGATCATTTCCTTTATTAGAAGGCAACATAATAGTACCACAATCTCAGACGCCAATGTCCACTACGCCCTGCTGTAACTTACGAACCAAGGCATATTGAGTCTCTTGTGTCATCCCAGCACAAGGAACAATTTATACTTTATACTTTGTAATTTATTACCAACCTATTCTGAGATTTCGTCGCTGACAAATACAGGATTTATTGGCAGTATGTTATTGTTTAATTTCGGGACAATTAGGTCATATATAGCAATGATGTGTGTGTGTGTGTGTGTGTGTGTGTGTGTGTGTGTGTGTGTGTGTGTGTGTGTGTGTGTGTGTGTGTGTGTGTGTGTGCACGTAAGTAAGTATTTGAGCGGGATAACCTTTCGGTGCGTTTCATCTGGGAGAGTGGACTTCATCACGCAAGTCCGATTCCGATTAAGAGAGAGAGAGAGAGAGAGAGAGAGAGAGAGAGAGAGAGAGCAGTACTGTGATAATAGCCTATTGCACTGGGAAAGGGGTCATCAGTACTGCATTATGAAGGGGAGTAACAGATTTCCACTACAACAGAGATAGTTGGTCTACCTTACCTTGTTGTGGTCAGAACAGTATTAGACTTAGTTAATATAAGTGCAGTGACAATAGTTATTTATTTATTTTTTTAATGCACGGAAGAAAGAACCAAAGGCTACAAGCCCTAAAGATTGTTCCCTCAAAAAAAAAAAAAAAAGATAATAGAGAGCCAGATGCAGGATCTGTTCAATTCGAGATGCCTGGACACACTGCGTTTGAAGCCTGAAGTTCATTGACAGTAAGAAATACACATAGAGGAAGACAGTTCCAGAGTTGACCTGTTGCATACATGAAGGACGGGGAGTAACAGTTAACTCTTGCACTAAAGAGTTGGACAGAAAAGAGATGAGAGTTTATTACTAGACGAGTGCTACGATCCAACCTAAGTGATGGAGGGATGCAAGCTGACAGTTCAGAGGAGCAGCGACCATTGAGATAGCTATAGAAATGAGATAGAAATGCAACAATGCGACAAAGAGACAGAGGTTGAAGGGAGCCTGTAAGAGGAGGAGAGTTAATGAGACGAAAAGCCTTTGACTCCACGTTGTTGAGAAGGGCTGTTTGTGGGGAGCCTCCTCACACATGAGAGTTGTACTCTACACAGACGAAAATAAAACCTGTGCATAAACTCAACAACTGTGCAGGGGTAAAGAAGACACAGAGTCGGCTTTGCACACCTTACCTCTTGGAAGTAGATTTCACAAATGAGGTAATATGATCTTTCCAAGATAAGTCCCAGGATACTGAAACCCAGGTATGTTTAAAGACGATGCAGAATTAAACTGGTTATTGTTAAAAATTAGAGGATACTCCTGCGAAATATTTTGACAGGTTGAAAGATGCAAGTTTCTGAAACATTGAAAACATCAAGATTTCCTTTTCCCCAGAGATATAGGCCAAGCCAGACATTAGGTATGCAATAGCTTCATCCTTGTTTTTTTTTTTTTTTTTAGTAATTGCTGAGATGGACACTGTGGGAAGCAAATGCAAAGGTGAAAGGTGGAGTAATCAGCGTGTGAGTGGGTAGAGTTAGATGTACAGCTTAGAAGGTCATTGGTGAATACAAGCAAGAGAATTGGTGATTGGAAAGAACCCTAAGGAACACCACTATTGATAGCTCTGGAGAAGAACGGTGGCCTTCTACAACAGCAGCTATAGAACGACCACAATGGAAGCTAGAGATGAAGGCATAGATAGAAAGATAGAAACCGTAACAGGGCAGTTTGGAAATTAAACATTTATGCCAGACTCAGCCGAAAACCTTTGAAATGTCAAATGCAATGGCAAAGCTTTCTCCAAAGTCCCAAACGGAGGTGACCAGGAGTCTGAAAGGTAGGTGAGACCATTGCCAGTGGAACGTCCGTGGCAAAATTGATACTCTCGATCGAACAGAGGGTTGTGATAGGAAAGGTGCTTTAAGAATATTTTGTTAAGAACTGATTCAAAACTTCTGAATTACAGGACGTTAAAGCAATTGTGCTATAGTTAGAGGGCTGGGAATGGTCACCCCACTTTGGACTGGCTGCATGAGAGCAAACTTCCAGCAAGAAGGAAAGGTACAAGTTGAGAGACAAAGGCAAAAGAGTTTACCTAGGCAGGGTGTAAACATAGAAGCACAGTTCTTGTGGAAAGCAGGAGGGACCCCATCAGACTCATATGCCTTGTTAGTACTGAGGCCAGTGATGGCACAAAATACATAGCCATGAGGAAGTCAGAGGGGGGAAGGAACAGCACTGGAATCGTCTGAGGTGGAATTGGAGGAGAAAGTCTGAGTGAAGAGTTCTGCATTATCAGTTCTGTAAAAGAAACAGTTACAGAACCACCGGAATGGAAAGGAGGAAGGAAGGATGATCAGGTAAAGTTGTTAGAATTTTTTTTTTTTTTGGCAATGTGCCAAAAGGAGCGGGAAAAATTTGAGTTGGAGAGTTCAGAGCATTTAGTACGAATGGAATTATTATCAGCAGAGCGATGAACTGACTTAGCACAATTCCAGGCAGAAACATGAAAGAGATGAGATTCAGAGGTGGGTTGGCTCTGGTACCTGTTGTAGGCCAACTCCTTTTTGTGGACAGCATTAGAACAAGCGTGATTAAACCATTTTTTTTTCATTAGTCACAGGATAAAAGAAAGGAATTCAAGCCTGAGAGAATAACCTCCGCAGTGCGCGAGGCACACTCAGATCGCTCTCGGCCATGGAAGTCATATATAATCATTCCACCAAAAATCAATGAAATTCTTAATCAGCAGCTCCAAAATGCCACAACCGCTGCTTCTTGGGAGGGTCCACAGGCCTTACTGGAGTGACAGGATGTTGTGACAGGAGGAATCCAAATGAGAGAAATGATTAACAGCGTGAGTAGAAGGCTTAGTTGGTTAGAATTATGAAGTAGAACGAAATTGGCTATTTTCTACACCTAAGCCGTCGTCTATGGATCAAGTTTGGTTTATTGTGGCTTCATTACATTGTATTTTTCTAAGTTTGTTAGGAAAGCTGAGATTAGGTTAGGTATAATTGTGTTTCTTCAGATTTAATGTCGCTTAATTTGAGTTCATCCCTTTACTGTAGTTACCACTACCCGTATATCTTATTACCGGTACCTGTATATTTATTGCCGGTACCTGTATATTTATTGCCTGTACCTGTATTTCTTATTAATGGTACCTGTATATCTAATTACCTGTGCCTGTATATCTTATTACCAATACCTGTATATCTTATCATCAGTACCCATATATTTCATTACCGATACCCGCCTATCTTAGTTTGAAGAGATCAAAATGGCCGCAGAACGAACAGAGGTATGAGAGTTGGAAAGAAGAGTAACTACTAGTACTGGATATTAATATTCTAGACTTGTAAAAAAAAAAAAAAAAAGAAAGAAAATAAGCGGTGCCGGGCACAGCAAACCCGTCCCTGACAGTCATTTTAGTGCTCACGTAATCGGTAGAGAAGTGGCCTACAGTCCTAACAGACCCAGGTTCAAATCCCCGCTGGGGCAGGGAACACTATAAGGATTTTAATTTCATTAAATCAGGCTTTACTGATCTACCGGAAGCCCCGCCGATATGTCGTAAAAATACCCCTGCTAATACCAATGCACCAGTCCTGTATGAGACAGCCCTAGCATGTATTCAGTATGGACGGTGGGTGTTAGCGCCGAAGTGGTGACATGTGGAGGTATAAGGTATGTAGTAGGACTGCCGGGCCTTGATATCAGGCTGTGACACCAATGCCCAGAGTCGAACACATACTGTAAAAAAAATAAAATCACAGCAGGATATCTAGTCAAAGGTGTCACATATCAAATTTGGAGCAAATCAGATGAAAACTGACAATTCTATTTCATTTGAAATTGTAGGCGCGACCCACCTGACACTGATCCCCTTACCGCTAACTGGGGGTGACCCCCCTGATGTAATGAGGCATGGTAACAAGATGCAGATATGAAAGATGCACCACTAGGTTTTAGTTTCATGTTGATATGACGAATTTAAAAGGAGTTTTGGAAAAAAAAAAAAAAACATTATACGGGCCTACAGCCTGGGTCTTGGCCCAAAATTTAATCAGGTGATCAGGTCATAGCCCATCATCCATGTAATTTTGGCCAAAATCGCACCAAGAGTTTTCGCGTACGTTTGTTAACAGACAGACAGACAGACAGGCAAACAAACAAACAGACAGACAAACCGAGTGAGAACAGTACCCGTTCCAGAGCCCCTCTGGCGCGGGGACGTGTAATTAAGAAATAATAGAATTGCGATTAAAGTAAGTGCGAGCCCATTGCAAAAATAAGCTCAGATCTGACATCGGGACAAGGTCTGTGGTAACATGACCATTGATAAAATCCCTGCTTGCAACATCAATGAGTGGAAGGTAATATACAAAGTTTCTGCAATAACATTAGTTTTATCATATCACTAAGACATTCAAAATCTTGTATAACTGCATACCTACAAGTATATCATTCATATGTGCATCAGAGAGAGAGAGAGAGAGAGAGAGAGAGAGAGAGAGAGAGAGAGAGAGAGAGAGAGAGAGAGAGAGAGAGGAGTAATTTAACTTCATTCATAATATAAGCAGAATTCAAAAGCCGTTATGTTTCATCCTAGCTAGATCCAGTTTTGAGGCAGTGAGGTGGCGTGAAAGTATTTTTTCGTTTCTCTCACTGGACGTAAATCATGACTTATAGCTCCAACGAACACCATTACTTATAGCCTTACCAGGTCTGCTGTCCCAGTTACACCAGCCAAGGAGTTTCTCTCTGTCTCTGTCTCTCTCCCTCTCTGTCTCTCTCTGTCTCTGTCTCTGTCTCTCTGTCTCTGTCTCTGTCTGTCTGTCTGTCTCTCTCTCTCTGTCTCTCTGTCTCTCTCTCTGTCTGTCTGTCTGTCTCTGTCTCTGTCTCTCTCTCTCTCTCTCTCTCATTCTTCAACACACACCTTCCTGTCTCTTTCCACATTCGCCCCACTTTTTCCTTCTTTTGATACCTTACCCACACTACCATTTCTCTGACATTCACCTTCATTTTTCTTCCCCTTTTATTGTCCTTTGCATAGATGACAGAAGACATGGATTTGACACGAAAATGGCCGCTTTGCAGTAACGGACCCAAAGCCGGAAAACGGTCCTTTAATTTGACACCAAGATATCTCGGGTCGTAACCGATATTAATCAATGAAGCTCACGATGAAGCAAGCTGACGGTGTCTAATTCAGTGGTTTGGGTCCGTTACTGCAGCTGCAGCTCGGCTTCACTGACCCGAGTCAGATCCATGTTCTCTGTCATCTATGTCTTTTATCATACTTACACTTTTATAATGATACTTGTCCCACATTCTTTCTCATTTTCTTCCACTTCCAGTTTCATTGTCTCTTCTTTTCCCAACCTGTCCTCGTTCTCTCTTATTTTCCATTTTTCTTCGTAATTCTCTCAACATTTCCCACTTATGTTTTAGATCTCTACTTCAGTATGTGGATGTGTATGTTCGTGTATGACTTCGGTGTGGGTATGCGTAGTCTATTCTACGTAACGTTTATGCTATGTAATCCTTATTTTGTCAATAAACAACAAACAAATTAACTATGTATATATATGACTGCTGTATGTGTATGTGTATATCTCTGTATGCAAAACAGAGAATGGGAGTCAGGCGACGATGAACAGACATGAAGACAGTAAAAATGCCCGTATCCACAGGGAAAGGCAAACAGCCTGAGACACAAAAGTTGGAGGAAGTGACTATAAAATGAGAGAGAGAGAGAGAGAGAGAGAGAGAGAGAGAATCTACGTTCGCTCGTTGCCATATTTCACAATCATCCAGCCTGCTAGATACAGCTAAACTTTAACAGCAAATTACCCTGCCAACCCAGCCGTATAGTCAGCTACCTGTGCAATGTGGTGCAGATATTCAAAGATATGTTTGCCTTATTAATTTGGGTAAGTTCCTTCATCCATCCACATCATACTTCTTTGAAGCACTAAATGCCCTTCTTATATCACCTGCCAAGTAATTAACTGTATTAGTTTGTCACTTTATTTTCCATCTTTTTTAATCATAATTGTGTGTTTAACACTTACACGTTTTTTCATCGTTTATTTGTGCCTCAAGTACAAAGTAATTAATTTCAGCCTCACAATAACGAGTCCACACGGGCAAAAATTTGTTTCACCAGTTTGGTCAATTTTTTGCCTTCACAGTAATTTATAACACTTACTCGGTAATTCAGTTCAGGAATGCTACTGTTCTTCCCCTCATTAGATAACTATTCAGTACTAGACAGGTAGTGATAGATACAGATACATGGATACATACTTGCCTGATAGATGTAGACAGATAGGTCAATAAACCAATAGACTGACAGCTCCCACGTCCAGCCATAGGTCTTTAAAATGGTTGTTACCTTTGAAATAAAAACATCAGCTTTATATATCAAAAGCCTTCGCTCCATCCCCTTACTGTCCATTACTCAACCTTCTTTACCAGCTTCATCTCTCCTTTTACCAAAACTTTTTTCCATGCATTTTCAACCTCCCTTTTCCTCCCTCCTTTTCTCTTCACCTTCTTAGCTCATTATCTATACACGTGACTTTCTTTCCCACTTTCTTCTTCTTGCATTAAATAAATATTTCTCTCTCTGCATTTTTCTCCCTCACGTTCTCTCCACCAATCTTGCTTCTTCCCTTTCGTCCCATTCTTTCTTAGCCAGTTCTTTACCCCTTTCTATTTTTTCCTCCATGCCATCTCTCATTTTACTCAAAACTCCCTTCATCTCTTCTCTCTCCCCATTATTTAATCTATTTCTCTCTGAGCTTCTCTACCTCTTTTTTTTTTTTTTTGTATTCTTATCTGTCCTCTCTCCTCACTTCTTCCTTCCATTTTCTAGTCTTTCCAATTTTTTTTTTCATCCTTTCTACCTTTTCTTCATTATCTGTTCTTTAGCCCTTATGTTTCGTACAGTGTCTCTACTTTGGCCCTTATGTTTCGTACAGTGTCTCTACTTTGGCCTGTATGTTTCGTACAGTGTCTCTACGTTGGCCCTTATGTTTCGTACAGTGTCTCTACGTTGGCCCTTATGTTTCGTACAGTGTCTCTACGTTGGCCCGTATGTTTCGTACAGTGTCTCTACGTTGGCCCTTATGTTTCGTACAGTGTCTCTACTTTGGCCCTTATGTTTCGTACAGTGTCTCTACTTTGGCCTGTATGTTTCGTACAGTGTCTCTACTTTGGCCTGTATGTTTCGTACAGTGTCTCTACTTTGGCCTGTATGTTTCGTACAGTGTCTCTACTTTGGCCTGTATGTTTCGTACAGTGTATCTACTTTGGCCCTTATGTTTCGTACAGTGTCTCTACTTTGGCCCTTATGTTTCGTACAGTGTCTCTACTTATTTCCTGTTACTCATTCCTCTGCAGTTATTGTCATAAACTAAATCTAACTGTCTTTTACATTCCCATAAAGGCACTAACCACTATCAAGTTTCTCTCTCCTACTTCTTCAGCCTTACTCATTCAGTCATTTTCTTATTATCTTTGGTTATTTCTTGCAGTTATTTCACTTTATAAATATCCATCCATCCATCATCCAATCCTACGTTGCCCCATGAGGAGCGTAGGAATCCGGGGCTAGGCAAGTTGGTCCTGACATTTAAGATGAGTGTGACCAGGCTCACTCATCCCTGAGTGGCATTACGTGAGCAGTAAACTCCAACCACTAAGGGTGGGCGTATCGATACCAGTTGCTTAAGCTTAAGTATCGGTACTGGTGCCTAGGTATGGATATTTCGATTACTGAAGAATAATGTTGCAATTTTGCAGTTTTTAAGGAGAAATTTAGTTATTTCAATATGCAGAGAAATAATTATTTATTACGGTACGCTAAAGGGCAGGGATAATATTTTTCCCTCTGGCATCCCGGTGTCTTTGTCTCCTGTCGTGCCACGTCACCGGTCGTGTGGCCGAACTGTATAAGTCACAATACTGACCTTGGTCGGAGACCACTGTCACAACACTGCTGGCACCCCTAGGCTATATATATATATATATATATATATATATATATATATATATATATATATATATATATATATATATATATATATATATATATAATACCATTAAGCAAAGGTCGACGTATCGGTATCGGTAATCGATACCGCCGATACTAGTCAAAAAAGTAATCGGTATCGTATCGATATGAAATTGCTGGTATCCCCCACCACTACCAACCATCCCTTGGATATAAACCTTCACCGGCTCAGTCCGACTGGAGCGCCGTATTTACCCACTAAACCACCAGGCGCCATGATTTGGTTATATGGCTGCCATTCAGCATATATGTAGAGAGAGAGAGAGAGAGAGAGAGATAGAGAGAGAGAGAGAGATGGGGGCAAGCCAATAGTCAGGTTGTAGCGTCAATGTTACAAAGGGAAAAATGATGGATAGTGGCATGTGGTTGTGGTGGTGTTGGTGGTGGTTGAGGGTGGGAAGGGGGCTGTGAATGGAGGTGGGGAAGAAATGGAAAGAAAGACGGAACCACTGGGAAGGAGAGAAAGAAACTGTTGGAGAGAAGGAGAGTAAATTATTAGGAGTGAGAAAGAAGAAACAGCTAATGGAAATGACGATGATGATGATGATGATGATAATGATGATGATGATGATGATAATGATGAGTTTGGGAGAAGATGGAAGGCAGAGTAATGTGAATGACGAGAGCAAGAGATTAAATAACCCTGTTAAGGTTAAAGGAGGATGAAATCTCAGAGACAGACAGAGAGGAAGAGAACACTTGGAAGGCAGCTCTCATTACTCATTCCCTTTTCATGGCTATACCATTTATAACATTTAATATAAATACTAATAATAGTAATACTAATGACAAGGTGATGGATTGCAATGGTGATGACAGACTGTGATGCAGGGAATAAGGATTTGTAATGATGGATTTTGTGGATGTAATGTTATATTTGATGGAGTTTTAAGTCTGGGATGTAAGACTTTTATTTCATGTTTGGATATTAATCCCCCCTCCACTCACTCTCTCTCTCTCTCTCTCTCTCTCTCCGTATGTGTGTGTGTGTGTTTGTGTGTGTGCGTGTGTGTGTGTGTGTGTGTGTGTGTGTGTGTGTGTGTGTGTGTGTGTGTGTGTGTGTGTGTGTGTGTGTGTGTGTGTGTGTGATTACTAAAGGAACTGGAGAACACAATATACGGGTTGTTTTTAGACTGTAACCACAATGACCCTTTTTTTGGGGGGGGGAGGGGGGCAGTGTACTAATGGGCCAGTAAAACTCTACAAGAGGGTCGGAGACTTAAACAACTAACAACTAGGATTTAAGCCATTTTTTGTATTGTCTGTTTTTTTTTTTATTTTTTTATTGTGCGTGTGTGGAGGGGCGGGATGTTGGAGTAAAGTATGTATCCAATATGGGATGTTGGCAATGTGTACGAGTAACATCTTTGGTAGTTAATTCGTCATAGTTCATATTATTCCCGAATTTGTAATATAAAGCTAAGATTTTCTCTCTCTCTCTCTCTCTCTCTCTCTCTCTCTCTCTCTCTCTCTCTCATTTTAAAGTGTAACTGTCTCGTCTGAAGGAAAAAATGATAAAGAAAGATGGAAATGAAAAACAGACAAACTTTTGAAAATTTTTTGGCTCTTGGACGCGTCTGCAACCTGAAAAGTTAGCCAGACAGGAAGAACAAGCTGGCGTGGTCCCTCATTTATTTTTTAACAGCCAGGGGAGGAAATGTGTGTCTCTGTGTGTGTGGATGTGTGGATGAGCAGGGGTGGTGGTGATTGTTTTGACTGTGGCGTTCTTTCCCTGCTGGTTTGGTGTGGTGTGGTGTGTGGTGGTGGTGGTGAATGAATATTACTAGGGGGAGAGGGTCATGCCCTGACACGGACTTGCAACTCTAATATACATGTTCAGGTCGTTTTGTTGGTCCTGAAGCCCAGCATCATTTTCTTTTGCTGGTGAAGGGAACAGTCTTCACACACGAAGGTGACCTCAACTGTCTCGTATTCACTCGTTCAATAAAGTGTTTGCACCATGGCGGCACAGTGAATTCTGTTGCTGCTTGAAAGTGTGGGTGAAGATGAGGATGAAGGTAAGTGGGTTACGCGAAGGTGTGGGTGAAAGTGAAGGTGAAAGTGAGGATTATACCTATTTTTCATTTTTATAGCCGTAGCACATAAAATGATGTGGTGTATTCCAGCCTTGGCAAAATTAGAGCCTCGTTGCTCGGTAGTTCCACTAATACAGAAAAAAATGAAAAAGTTGTTGATAAACACCGTCATTAGAGATCGTTGGGGAGGGGTAGGGTGAGGGATGAAAGGAAGGAAAGGGGGGTGCCAGAGAGTCGTTAAGAAGGAGAATGCAAGGTTGGATGTTTGGCGGGAAATAAAAGAGCTGCTTTATTCGTATATTGCTTTTAAACATTCTCAGCTTTTGTTGTGTTTTCTCGTCTTGAAAAGCTGGAGGGAGAGAGTATTGGGAAGAAAGAAGGAAAGGTATTGAAACAGTGAAAGAATGGAGGAAAATAAGGATTAGAGACAGTGAGAAAAGGAGAGGGGAAATAATGTCGAAATTAGAAAGGGAGCTGGTAGAAAGAAGTACAGGATAAAGTAAACAGCAACAGACTTTTTAAATTGGAATCGACTCTGTTGCTTATAACACGAGAACATTTAGAGTGAGAGGGTGGGGGTCTGCTGTCATAGTCTATCTATCTATCTATAGCCCGACGCCCTAATCCCGCAAAGGGTGGCCGCAGACAAAACGCCTCCAAGTCACTCTGTCACCCACCATTTGACTCCCCTCCCCCCAACTCACCCCCCCTCCCTCATATACCTCTCAACTCCATCCCTCCACCTCATCCTCGGTCTACCCCTCCTTCTCCCTCCCTCCACCTCACCTACATACACCCTCTTAGTCAGTCTTTCATTCTCCATTCTCTCCACATGTCCAAACCACCTCAGTGTATTTCTCCTAATCTTTTCAACCACATCCACATCTACCCCACAACGTTCCTTCACTTCTTCATTCGTCAACCTGTCCCTCCATGTCACTCCACATGCTCCTCTCAAGTAACTCATTTCCACTGCTCTCACTCTTGACTTGTTCCCCTCTTGCTATGTCCACGCCTCGCTTCCATACGTCAGGGTAGGGATCACAATAACATCATGCAGTGACTTCTTAACTTCCATACTCACCTCCCTATTTCTCATCACTGCTTTCAGTGTACCAACAACCTTTCTTCCCTGCTGTACCCTTTCACGTACTTCATCCCCCAAAGTTCCATCCTTACTCATCACACTACCCAAGTACTTGAATGCACTCACATTCTCCATATCCTCACCATCCAACCTCACTGCACACTCTGTGACTTCATTCCTCTCAAACACCATAACTTTACTTTTGTTTACATTAACTTTCAGCTTCCTCCTCCTACACACTGTCCCAAATTCATTCACCAAACCTTGCAACTCCCATTCATCTTCACTTAACAATACTGTATCATCAGCAAACAGCAACACCGGAAGCTTCCAAATCTCACCCTCATTCATTAGGGCCACCCCCACATCCACTGCCCTACCTTGTATCTCCTTTACAACCCCATCCATATATATATTAAACAGACATGGAGACATTACACACCCCTGTTTCAGTCCCACATTGAGATCAAAGAACTCACTCAGCTCACCATCCACTCGCACCGTAGCCCTAGCTCCCTCGTACATACTCTTCACAGCACTCAACAATTTCCCCTCCACTCCATATATTCTTAGTGCTCTTGTTAAACCTGTGTACAACAGTACCGACAAATCTGGATAACGATATCCGAGGAATCTATTGTCAGGTGTGAGTGTGTAGGTGTGGGTGTGTGTATGGGTGTCTCCAACGTCTTAGAAAACCTGTAAGCAATAATTATGAGATTTTGGGGTAACAGTATCCTTTGAAACGATTGTCAGGTGTTGGTGTGAGGGAGGCTTGTGAATTGTAGGGAGAGGAGTGAAGGCCGGAATGGTTGAAGGTGTTCGTGTGCACTGAAACCTGAATGTGTGGCGGTGCTTGTTTAAAGTGTGTGTGTGGGGGGCTGGGGTAGGGGTTACCGAAAGAAAGATAAGAACCGTTGTACTGGCGTAGAATGGACGCCTAAAGCTACCGAGAGAGAGAGAGAGAGAGAGAGAGAGAGAGAGAGAGAGAGAGAGAGAGAGAGAGAGAGAGAGAGAGAGAGAGAGAGAGAGAGACTGACACTCTGAAGAAAAATGAATGAAACCTAGAAGTCAGAGAATGTAAAAATCACAAGTAAAGAGTACGAGATAGACGGGGAGTAGAACTAAAGCAGGAACACTGTCTAGAAGAATAAAAAGACGTGATAAAGGAGGGGGAGTAAAGGGGAGAGGGAGGTACAGAGTAAGACAATGAGTAAATCAGGAAGAAAACGCTAATGACAGGAGTAAGAAAGACAGTAAGAGAGGAAGGACTGAGAAAGAAGGAAGAGAATTAAAGTCAGACGTATTCATGGAATTTTAATTGATCGTTACGAGCGACAGAGATTGACGATGACATGGAGAGAGAGAGAGAGAGAGAGAGAGAGAGAGAGAGAGAGAGAGAGAGAGAGGGGAGAGGAAAGGAGAGAAAAGTAAATCTTTTTAACGTGGTAACTAATTGGGACTAATTAATAACGAAGTAGACGAGGGATACCTCACTAAAGTTTTGGTTCCCACAAGCAGAGGGGAGGGGGGGGGGTAGAGGCAGCGGATATGTACGACTATAAGGAAAGGAAGATGGAAAGGAAAAGTAGGTAAGGAAGAGAGCAAAGTGTACGGTATAATTTTCTGAAAGTGAATATCAGCCTAGCGATCAGTATATACAGTATACCATTCCTCCTTAAAATGCAAGTAGGAAAGCGGGCAAATCCATAAGCAAACTGAATTTATCTTTTACATATCTGGAAAGGGCTGTGCCGGAATTTAATATTTTGTGTACTTATCCCATCGCAGTAAAGGACAGGAAACTTAGTTACCGGCACACAAGAAATAGGTCAGAGAGTATGTTGTAGTAGGCATTAAGGGTTATACCAGAATGTACTCTTTGGTGTGCTTATCTCATCCTAGTGTAGGACAGGAAACTCAGTTATGCCAGACACGCGTCACAGACTATTAGGTCATACGTATCGAAGCAAACATACACCCAAAGTGAGCAAAAATTAAACACCACTGGAAAGGGGTGTACCAAAATTAAGTATTGTGTGTGCTTTTCTCATCACAGTGAAGGACAGGAAACTCAGTTTTGCCACAAACACTTCAAAGAATGTACATGCCTCTCTCACACCATGTTTCTGATTTATTTTTATTTTTCTCTTTCGTTATTCTTCCTTTACTTCAGGGGCGTACTTAGAGATTTTGGGGCCCGGGGGGCTAGGTTCTTTGTGGGGCCCCCCTCCAATATCTTAGAGGGGGGCCTTGCAAGTTGCCAGATATCTCATTCTTAAAATTTATCTAATATCTCAGCCGGGATTGTCGGGATGATAAATGTATAATTTTTAAATATTAATAAAAAAGCTTATAAATTTTTAAGGCTTTTGGGGGCCCCCCTCAATTGGGGGCCCGGGGGTCAGTTTCAAGCAGCCCCCCCCTGCCCCCCCCCCTCAGGTACGCCACTGCTTTACTTCATAGCAAATGTTAATCCTGTCCTTTCGTGTTCCCATTTTAATTTACATTCTCTCTTTCCTAATTCTTCCCTTACTTATTTCGTGCCCCTTTCTTTTACCTTGTATGTTTTCGATGTGTCTTTTGCGTATTTTTTCGCTCTCAGTTTTATTTCATGTTAAATTTTGTCACTTTTTCAGTTAGTCCTTAAGCTTTCATCCTTGTCCACAACTTTCTAGTTTACTTATTTGTTTTCAGTTTTACTTTGATATTTCTTCTTTTAATCTTCTATTACGTTATTGTTTTGCGAGATTTCCTGAGTTGAATATAAGTTGACTAAGGCAGTGGTGTGACTTCCTATTCCAAATTGTAACTTTAGCTGTTTCAGCCTCCCAGTTAAACCATTACCGAAACGTAAATGGCAACCTGAAACACTCTTTCTTCATAAATTTTTTCTGTAATGTGCATAATGAATTCGTATATCACACCGATTCTTTTCCATGAACGTGTACAGCATCTTTCATCTTACGGTAATATCACCATTCTAAGTCATCGTGTGAGCCTCGCCTCTCTGTCTCTTCTCCCTGGATTTCATCACCTCATCCAAATTACCTGATTTTTTCCCCGTCATGATCCCAGAGCGACTTTCTTCCCTCACAGCCACAGATGTGACCACATTACATGTCCAGTATAATGTGTCAGGGATCTTTAATGTGTGTGTGTGTGTGTGTGTGTGTGTGTGTGTGTGTGTGTGTGTGTGTGTGTGTGTTAGAGAGAGAGAGAGAGAGAGATGGGGGATTCCTTAATTTTCTTTTATCTTTCTGTAAGTCAGTTGTCTCCCGTAAATATAATGTTATCTCTGTCCCTTCAATCACTCATGATGACCCAGTTATCTGCTGACCCTTTTTCACTTGCTGAGCTATTTTGATCCGCAATATAACCTTCAGTTTTGCTTTATTACCTGGATATTGTGAAGATCGAGGAGTAGTAAAGCAGCAAGAAAATAAAATTACGGTCAAGCTTCCGCTGTCTCCTCTTGTTCTGTTTTAATTCTTGTGCGTTTAGACTTTTCTTTTCCATCTCTCTATTCCTCCTTCGGCTATCTGTATTCTTTAAATATTTGCAGTACTCTCTCTCTCTCTCTCTCTCTCTCTCTCTCTCTCTCTCTCTCTCTCTCTCTCTCTCTCTATATATATATATATATATATTGTTACATAGCCTATGATTTCATCATCCTTTGTGTAATTTTAACGCACAGTTGCTGCATGTTTGATCACGAGCGTGTTCTGCCTCAGTCCCCCCCTTCTACCGTTATAGTAGAGTAAGTCGTTCTCTCTGTTATACTTTGCGGGATTTTCAGCTCTCTGTCCCCATGGCTTCATTTGCGCGTCCCTCTTACAAGTTGTATCAAGCTCTGCCAGCCCCTATATAATGAGCTCAGTCTCTGCATCATTGCCACTTAGATCTACTCCTCATTTTGTTCACATCTCTGTCCTCCCCTGTACAGATATTATTATTGTGAGTGCTCAAGAAATCTCCAACCATCTAGCAGCTGTGTGTAATTTGAGTATAACTGTTGTTGCATTTTTTCTTGTACTGTATAGCATAAGTTTAATTTGTAGGCCTAGTGAAGTTTTTGTAATTCGTGTGGGGTTCTTTATGTCAGTCGTTTTTGATAATAGTTTGTATCTGTAATTATTTATCTGGCATTCACTGAGTATTATCTGGTATCTCATTTTATCAGGGCTGACTTAGATAAATTTATTCTTGCTAATTTCGTGTTAATAGAGGCTATTGCAGTTAACCATATATTTAACCTGTTTTTGCCATTACATTATCCTTATGAGTCCTGAATGTTTTGTTGTTAGTTTGAGCATTAAACTTTAACTTGTAATTTTACCTAACTCTTTTGTTTTGAACCTGGAACTTTACGGGACAGTAGTGACTCTTCGTATTCTCACTTAAAGTGTACATTATCTTTCTCTGTTTCGTAACATAAATTTGGCGACCTCTCATCAGGATATTCAGGATATTATCATAAGGATATTGTTTGATATTTTGTGACTGTGATATATTCATGATGGCTACTATTTCTACACTTGATGAAGCCAAAGATTTTTTGTCAAATATGCAAACAGTGTGTGATATAGAAAACAGAACAAAGAATGAACTTAAGCTTGTTGCTCAACAATTGGGAATTGCAGTTCACTCTCATCATTCTAAAGATCAAATTGTTGGCATGATTAATAAAAGCTTGTTTAATGTAACTCCTCCAAATGAGCAAACGCAGATTGAATTAGCTAAGTTACAGCTAGCCCTGCAGGAGGCTAAGGCTAAGGAGGCGGAGTCTCGTGTGAAGGAAGCTGAATTTCAAGCACAGGCTAAGGAGGCTGAATTTCAGGCAAAAGCTAAGGAGGCTGAGGCACAAGTTGAAATTGCTAGGATTCAGGCAGACCATGAGTATCGCATGAAACAAGGTGGAACTGGATCATCTAGCTCTGATGGTTTTGATGTGGCTAAAAATGTTAAACTTGTCCCTCCTTTTAATGAATCTGATTTAACAAAGTATTTTCAGTTGTTTGAGAGGGTAGCTACAGGTTTTAATTGGCCTAAGGAGTATTGGCCAGTACTCCTTCAAACTGTTCTCACCGGTAAAGCTCAAGTAACTTATGCATCTTTGCCTCAGGATCAATCTGATAATTATGATGTAGTTAAGAGCTTGATTCTTAAGGCCTATGAGCTTGTTCCTGAAGCTTATAGAGTAAAATTTAGGACAACTTACAAGCAAGATAAGCAATCCCATGTTGAGTATGCAAAAATCAAAGAAGATCTGTTAGAGCAGTGGTTAAATTCTAAGAATGTGGATTCTGATTTTGGTAAATTTAAGCAGATGATTTTGCTGGAGGACTTCAAGAGGTGTATTTATAAAGATGTAAGCCTATATCTTGATGAGAAAAGAATAGATAATTTGTCTGATGCTGCAGTTTTAGCTGATGAATATGTTCTCACTCACAAGAGATATTCTAGAGAAAAAGGGAAAGCTGAGAGTAAGTACGTTGCCTCTACTCAGAGTACAGGTAACAGGAAAGAGAATAAGGATGATGTTTCTCATGAAGTAAATACCAGCTTCACCTCTAGATTTCAGAAAAGTAAATGTACTTATTGTAGTAAGCTTGGTCATACTACGGAGAGATGTTTCAGGAGACAGCGTGATGTGAACAAAAGGAGTCTTTAAATATTCAGTCAATTTGTCTAGTGTCCACTCTTGAGAGTTCCTAGAATTCTTTAACTGAGTTAACTGAACCTGCTTTGAGGGGTAACTTAAATTCTCATGATGGAGCTCCTCTTTTGAGCAGTAACGTGGGTGACACTCTCAAGAGTTCATGTGCTAATTTCCTGTCTGATGGTTTTGTCAGTCCTCTGGACAGTAATGACAGGAAATCAGTTAAAATATATCGTGATACAGGTGCTTGCCAATCCCTTATGCTGACCAATGTTCTAGGCTCTAATGTTAATTCCTCTGATGAAACTGTAATCTTACAAGGTGTAGGGAATAATTACTTCTCTGTCCCTCTGTGCAGAGTGAATTTAGAGTCTGGTTTTGTTAATGGTTCTGTTATGGTTGGGTTGGTTGAGACACTCCCAATGTCAGGTGTAACTTTCTTACTTGGAAATGATATTGGTGGAAGTCAAGTGTGTCCAGCTCCTCAGTTGTCTAGTGAGCCAGTGGCTGCGGCCCAGGATTGTGATGTCCCTGATGTGTTCCCTGCATGTGCTGTCACTAGGGCTAAGTCTAAAGTTACTGGTGATTTAGAGGATAATGATGATGATGATGTTATCCTAGCTGACACTTTTCTTGCTAATTTGGACCACTCACCAGATGAGGCAGTACCCCGTAGTGTTGATAATTTGTCTCGTCAAGAGTTGGTTGAGTTGCAGGTTGCTGACCCTGAGTTGAAAGGTCTAGCTAACTCTGCTTACAGTGAAGAAGAGTCAGCCGGTGCTTCTACTTGTTATTATGTAAAGTCAGGAGTACTTATGAGGAAGTGGAGACCCCCAACAGCATCAGCCGACTGTGAATGGGAGGTTGTACATCAAGTTGTCATCCCTCGTGTTTGTAGGCAGGATATCATTAGAGTGGCTCATGATTCCAGTTTGGCAGGACACCTTGGAGTGAGGAAGACTGTGGCACGCATTTTGAAACACTTCTACTGGCCAGGTATCTTCAGGGATGTTTCCTGGTATTGTAAGTCTTGTCACACCTGTCAAGTTGTGGGAAAGTGTAATCAGACCGAAAAGGTTGCACCTCTAGTTCCCATTCCTCCTTTTGAGGCGCCTTTCACCCGTGTGTTGGTGGATATTGTGGGCCCTCTTCCTAAGACTTCTTCAGGATTTTCTTATGTGTTGACCATGATTGACATGGCTACTCGTTATCCTGAAGCCATTCCACTTAGAAACATCTCAGCAAAGAATGTGGTTAAGGAAATGCTGGGGTTCTTCACAAAGTTTGGTCTGCCTAAGGAGGTACAGTCAGACCGGGGAAGTAATTTCATGTCAAACGTTTTCAAACAGTCTCTGAAAGAGTTGGGCATCACCCAGATCACGTCTTCAGCTTACCATCCCCAGACCCAAGGAGCGTTGGAGAGATATCATCAAACACTCAAATCGATGCTCAAGAAATACTGTTTGGAACATCAGAAAGACTGGGATAAAGGTCTTCCATTCGTTGTGTTTGCTGCAAGAGAATCTCCAAATGAATCACTTGGCTTCTCACCTTTTGAACTACTGTTTGGCCATGAAGTAAGAGGACCCCTTAAGCTACTCAAGGAATGCTGGCTGTCGGAGGAAGATGACGTCAACCTGCTGGAGTATGTGATGAATTTCAAAGAACGGCTGTCCACTGCTTTACAGCTGGCGAGAGAGAATTTAGGAGCTGCTCAGGAGAAGATGAAGACTTGGTATGATAAGAAGTCCAGGTTACGCCACTTTCAGCCAGGAGATCAGGTTTTGATTCTGCTACCAGTGCATGGGCAACCTCTTCAAGCCAAGTTTAGTGGCCCTTATTTCGTGGAGAAGAAACTCAGTGATGTCAGCTATGTCATCGCCACACCAGATCGTAGAAAGAGCAAGCAACTATGTCACATCAACATGCTGAAGTTATATCACAGGCGGGACGAAAATAATCCAGTCTGCACTGTAGCTGTTGCACCCGAGTCTGCAAGTGAAGCTCTCCCATGCAGTATGAGCCTGAGTGATAGTTTGGGGAAGAATCCTGATATCATGAATGATCTCCAGACTAAGCTTTCTCATCTACCTCCCAAGGAAAGGCAGGAGTTTTCGGCATTACTGCAGGAGTACCCGCAAGTGTTCCGTGCCACTCCAGGAAGAACCACTGTGTTGATGCATGATGTCGATGTTGGAGACGCAAAGCCAATTAAATTGCCTCCTTACCGTGTGAACCCAGTGAAAGTTCCTCTCATCCAGAAGGAGCTTGGCTACCTGTTGGACCACAAGATGATTGAGCCCTGTCAGAGCGAGTGGAGTTCTCCTGTCACTCTAGTCCCTAAGCCAGGTGGGTCACAGAGGCTTTGCATCGACTACAGACGTGTTAATCAGATAACCAAAACAGACACTTACCCTCTCCCTCGTGTGGAAGATTGCATAGACAAGATCGGAAAGGCTAGGTACATAAGTAAGTTTGATTTGTTAAAGGGATACTGGCAAGTACCTATGACTGAACGTGCTAGGGAGATCTCATGTTTTGTAACACTAGGAAAGGCTTTTGCATGTTCTGTAATGCCGTATGGTATGAAGAATGCACCAGCCACATTTCAGAAGCTCATGAATGTTGTAACAGAGGGTTTGGCAGGGTGTGTTGTTTATATTGATGATGTATTAATCTTCAGTGACAACTGGAAAGATCACCTATGCCATGTCAGTAAATTTCTTGACCGTTTAGTTCATGCTAATCTTGTAGCTAATTTATCAAAGTGTGAGTTTGGTCAAGCTAAAGTTCAGTACCTTGGGTATGTAATTGGTGATGGACATGTTGCACCACCAGGAGCTAAGGTTCAGGTTATAAGTGATCTTCCCAGACCTAAAAGTAGGAAAGAGCTACAAAGATTTTTGGGAATGGTAGGTTATTACAGGAGATTTGTTCTTAACTTTTCTATTCTTGTATCACCACTTACAGACCTACTGAAAAAGAGAGTTGAATTTGTCTGGACCGATAACTGTGAATCCTCTTTCAACATACTTAAAGCTATTCTATTAAGTCAGCCAGTGCTCACTACTCCAAATTTTGCTAAGCCTTTTAAGATGGCTGTTGACGCAAGTGATACAGGAGCTGGGGCTGTTTTGCTGCAAGAGGATGATCAGGGTATTGAACATCCTGTATCTTATTACAGTAAGAAGTTCACTCCACCTCAAAAGAACTACTCAACTATTGAGAAAGAGCTTTTGGCCTTGATTTTGGGTTTACAGCATTTTTCATTTTATTTGTGTTCTGGTTTTGACCCCATAGTCATTTATACCGATCATAACCCACTGAAATTCCTTAGTAAGTTTAAAGATAAAAATCAGAGATTGACAAGATGGAGTCTACTTCTTCAGGAGTATTCATTAGACATACAACATGTCAAGGGGAAAGAAAATGTTATTGCAGATTGCTTATCTAGACTTTAGACAGATTGTTTTAGAGTAATAAGAAATTTCCTTTGTAAATTTCTTTTTCTTTGTGGGGAGGTGTTACATAGCCTATGATTTCATCATCCTTTGTGTAATTTTAACGCACAGTTGCTGCATGTTTGATCACGAGCGTGTTCTGCCTCAGTCCCCCCCTTCTACCGTTATAGTAGAGTAAGTCGTTCTCTCTGTTATACTTTGCGGGATTTTCAGCTCTCTGTCCCCATGGCTTCATTTGCGCATCCCTCTTACAAGTTGTATCAAGCTCTGCCAGCCCCTATATAATGAGCTCAGTCTCTGCATCATTGCCACTTAGATCTGCTCCTCATTTTGTTCACATCTCTGTCCTCCCCTGTACAGATATTATTATTGTGAGTGCTCAAGAAATCTCCAACCATCTAGCAGCTGTGTGTAATTTGAGTATAACTGTTGTTGCATTTTTTCTTGTACTGTATAGCATAAGTTTAATTTGTAGGCCTAGTGAAGTTTTTGTAATTCGTGTGGGGTTCTTTATGTCAGTCGTTTTTGATAATAGTTTGTATCTGTAATTATTTATCTGGCATTCACTGAGTATTATCTGGTATCTCATTTTATCAGGGCTGACTTAGATAAATTTATTCTTGCTAATTTCGTGTTAATAGAGGCTATTGCAGTTAACCATATATTTAACCTGTTTTTGCCATTACATTATCCTTATGAGTCCTGAATGTTTTGTTGTTAGTTTGAGCATTAAACTTTAACTTGTAATTTTACCTAACTCTTTTGTTTTGAACCTGGAACTTTACGGGACAGTAGTGACTCTTCGTATTCTCACTTAAAGTGTACATTATCTTTCTCTGTTTCGTAACAATATATATATATATATATATATATATATATATATATATATATATATATATATATATATATATATATATATATATATATTGTTGACCACCTCGGTCATTTGGCTGGCATATACATGTAGTTTCTGTTCTCTCTTCATCGTTCTTTTTCATTATTTGTTCCATAGTCCTATCCGCCCACAAATTAAATTTGACTGGCATACCGTTTCCTTTCTTCAACATGTCCTCCTCCCCACTATTCCACCTCCCTAGTTTTCAGTGTGTTCTTCAACTTTGTCCATCCACAATTTGTTTCCTTACCTACAGCTGGCATACCCATCCCTCTCCTGCTCATTCCTTCCCATAATATTGTTCCTCATTTCTGCTTAAGGTGGCGTCACACTAGACCAAAAGTGACTAACATGCGAGCCAGTTTTGCGAGCCAAAACGGCTAGCAGAGTCGAGTGTCCGTCACACTCTTGTGTTTCTGCGAGCCGAAACGGCTAACAGTGTCGTCTGCCTTGGCGCTTCGTGGTCATTTGTAAACAAACCACCACGGAGTACCCACTCACTTTTCCTTAGTTTCTACAACGTCCTAACGTACTTTAGCAACTCCAGAGCCACAAAGCAGTCTACTAGAGTTTTTCTTGCCGCAGGATCGATATCGAAATCTGATTTCTACTTGTTGTTTGGAGACCAAACAGACAGCCTCCATGGGCTGTCACCTGAGTGTCCGAATATTTATTTCATGTTATAAGAAAAAATTAATGTGAATAAAAACCACATGAATTAAATTGTATTTACGTAAAAATTTTAGTTAAAGTTTCCCTCTGTGAATAACAGAATATTTTCTCACCAATTACAAAATTAGTACAAGATCATCTCAGTTTTAATCCCACCAACAAGCTGTGAGCGAGAATTGTTATCCATTTCGCCTCACAAGCGAAATCTCACTCACCTTGAGTCAGTCTGGCTAGTGGGTCGCAAAACTGGTTAACATGTTAAGGCGGCGTCACACTGACCAAAAGTGGCTAACATGCAAGCCAGTTTTGCAAGTGAAAATGGCTAGCAGAGTCGAGTGTCCGTCACACTCGTGTGTTTTTGCGAGCCGAAACGGCCAACACTGTTATCTGCCTTGGCGCCTCATGGTCATTTGTAAACAAACCACCACGGAGTACCCACTCCCTTTTCCTCAATTTCTGTAACCGCCTCACGTACTTTAGCAACTTCAGAGCCACAAAGCAGTCTTCTAGAATTTTCTTTGCCGCAGGATCCATATCGAAATCTGATTTTTACTTGTTGTTTGGAGACAAAACAGACAGCCCCCGCGGCTGGTCACCCGAGTGTCCGAATATTTATTTCATGTTACAATAAGTAAATAAAAGTTAACAAAAACCACAATAATTAAATTGTATTTACTTAACAGTTTTAGTTTAAGTTTCCTTCTGTGAATAACAGAATATTTTCTCACCAATTACAAAATTAATATAGGCTCATTGGAGCTCTAATCTCACTAACAAGCTGTGAGCGAGAATTGTTATCCATTTCGCCTCGCAGGTGAAATCTTGCTCACCGTTAGTCAGTTTGGCTAGCGGGTCGCAAAACTGGCTAGCATGTTAGCCACTTTTGTCCCAGTGTAACGGCACCTTTATTCACAAAAAATGTCTACTTCTTCCACATTCCTTTCTATGATCATTGCCCTCGTCTCCTTCCCCTCCCCATGGTGTTCCCTTAACTAATTTCTTGTATGTAAACCCCTGTTCACCAGCAAAGCCCTACCAGACCCGATAATCCAGATTCAAGTCCACTAGATTTACATCCCACTGCCACACCCCTACACCCACAACAACCCTGGAGTGTAAATAGTTTAAGTACAGTCATGCAGGTCTCCAATATACTGTTGCTCAGCGGTCTTACTCGTTATGTTAGCAGAGAAGACAGAGTAAAAATACAATGTTTCTCTCATATTATCCTATACGAACGCAAAAAGAAAGTAAATATCAAGGACTTTTCTGTGGCTCAGTGAAGTGGAAATTGTAGTGAAATCTGGACACATACTCGTAACCCATTAGTGTGCTGAATATCGCTTAACATCTTTTACTTTCATAATTCATAAAACGCCTGATCTATCAGATTTTCTACATAAAGAGATATATTTGTGTGTTCATAACACACTGACAGACACAAATACAAATATACAGACAGCGTCACAGTAATACAGACAGACTGATAACCATCAACAGACAAAGATACAGTCTCGTAAACGAACAATAACCAACACACGAAGAATCAGACCATATGACTGAATGAAAAAAAGCAGACAGATAAACAGAGAAAAGACAGACAGACAGATAGAGGGGACCAGCATGTCATCTGTGGTAGTCTTTGATTGTCTGTAAGCACATCAAGTCTGTCAATATAAACGAGACGCAGCTGGGATGAGGAAGAGTATTTGTATGCATGGATATTTGCTGGAGAGAGAGAGAGAGAGAGAGAGAGAGAGAGGTAATATTTTTCCCTCATTTCTTTTCACTCGCACTTTCCTGTTTGTTGCCTTTATTCTACTTTATTTTCCTCTTCATTCCTCATCCTCGAACGAGCTAATTCTGTTCCAGGTCCTTTCTCTTCTCCTTTATCATCTGTTCTTTAGCAATGTGTCTTCCTCTCAGCCAATATTTCACCCTTACTTTCCCATTTATTATTGCTCCACCCTCTCACCATTTTATCTCATGTATTTTCCGCGTTTCTTCTTTTTATTCTACTTTTTTTTTCTTACTTTCATATCTCTATTTAAACCACACATATGCTTCCCCTTATATATATTTTTTCCTATATTCGTACATCAGACCAGAGATCAAAGGTGGATACATACAGAAATGAAAGAGAACAGAAATGCAAGTATCCGTGGGCATTAATACTTGTGTGTAAATAAAGATGTGGAAGGCATCAGAATGATTAACATTGTAAGGATAGACAAGTTACCTTTTAAACATTCCAAGAATAAATGAACCAGAAGGCTGCAAGGCGTGTGAGAAAGAGATGGAGCTACTTACACTCTTGCGACGTAAATCTTGGCGTATGACTCCCCCGGACACTATTACTCATTCTTAAGGGTTCTTCTGTCGTAAATTGATTCTCTCTCTCTCTCTCTCTCTCTCTCTCTCTGTTTGTGTGTGTGTGTGTGTGTGTGTGTGTGTGTGCACTTAGATTTGATAGGTTGTCCCTTGAGACCTAGTAGTCTTTCAGTGTATCACACTCCTTCACATGCCACCAATGCGATACTAACACCCTCTGTTCATACAGAATACGTGCTTGGGCTGTTTCATTCAGACCTGGTGCGATGTTATTCTCGGGGGTGTTTTTATGATGTCAGGAGGGTCTTCTAGAATATCAGCAAATCTGTGAAAATGGAATTCATGTCATCATTCACATCCCCGCCCATGACTTGCATCCAACTCTGGTCCTCTTGAACAGCAAACAGTAACTATAACCACTGGACCACCACGTGTCCTATTTTAGTGTTCAAATGTTGTACAGTTAATGTGGCTTCTGCAAAGACGTATCAGTATCCCAGCAAACAAAATGCGGGCTATTGACCGTAAAGGGATTTTTTTTTTTTTTTTTAATCTGGCCTATTGACCACTGGGGCGAAAGCCCCTGGTCATTAAGGCCGTATATATATATATATATATATATATATATATATATATATATATATATATATATATATATATATATATATATACGTACACACACACACACTTCCATGCATATATACAGATACACTTTCATGCACGGTTACATATATATATAATATTTTTTTTTTTGTATTTCTTAAAAATTTTTCTTGGTTTTATATTTTTTATACCTTATAATATAAAGAAAATCCTAATCTAAAGACCCTAAAACTAATCACCTAACAGACAAATCGCTAACCTATACTAAATCCTACAGAGACAAATAGCTAGACCTACACTAATGGGGAAAATACTGTCACGAATCAAATTCGCGACATTTTCCTTTTGTGAGAAACCACGAACTATTAGTGGAAAACTCACTGTGTATCGCTCAGTTAACCGTTTCTCTCTCCTTTTCGGTGGTATACTTTTCAAAACATCCGTCACTGTTTCAAAAGTGACCGATCTGATGCACGTCATTGAGTGCTATACTGAGCGATATTATTGTTTCTTTATTGTTCGCCCCTGCTTGCCTAAACCGTTGGCCACGCTTCTGGGTTGGCCTGTGCATTCTACCACACGCATCGTTTGAATAGTCAGTCCAGTGTTTGCCGTGACGGAGTGAGGTTCTGTGCTCCAGTAGTGAGAGGTCAGCTAGCACCCAGGCTCCACTAGACTACAGTTCTCCAGGCTCCCACCCTTCGTTGGTGATACACTGCATTCATTGACCAGTATTTTCTTTTCGTTTTCCTAGACTTAAGAGTTTAGTTAAGGCGTTTTTTCCTAGGCATAAGAATTTAGCTCTTGAGTGAGTGAGTGAGTGGGATCTCATTACTTTGATTTTGAAATGTAATGTTAAATTTATTTTGTAATCAATAAATTTAACAGTTCTTTTTCTTGAGCTTAATGTAATGTAAACTCGTGTTTCATTTCTCCATAATTAAGCTTATTTCCCTTATAGCTCCTAGCTTGCATAAACGTTTTGCCATTCATAACTGGTACTTAGGCCAGTCTTGTATTAAGCTTAAAATCCGTTGTGCCTTCTAGGAGTTAAGCATCAGCAAGAACCTGATATTATTAATAATATTAGTTATTTATTGTCAGGGGTGAAGTAACTTTCTCCAGAGGCTAACAGTACTAATAAACAGCAATTAAGTAATTAGTCTCTGCTGTGTACTGTTGAGAAAGTTTATAAATTCTCGTTCTGAGAGAGTCCAGCGAAGCGGACTGGTGAAGTAATCATTGCTTGATTTAGCAAGACAATCATTGTCCCTGCTCTTCAATATTATTGAACATTTTATCATTTAAATAATATTTGCATTTATTTTATAATCCCCGTGACAAATACCTCGACTAACAGAACACCATCGATTGCAGATATGTAATTTCTTTCTACATTACATACCTGCACTCATCACCTGGTGACTGTCAGTCGAGGCACAACCTAATATAGGGGACATCAATATATGAAAGGAACGAGTCAGGAACATTTCCATATACGTCAGCTGTCGGCCCTAATTAGCACAATTTGAACAATTTGGTATAATCTATTTACATAATTGGTACAAAAAAGTGAAGTACCTCGCCCAACAGACCACCATCGACTGTAAGTGCCCAATACCTTTCTATATTGCACACTTGCACTCATCAGCTGGTGACTGTCAGTCGAGGAACGGGGGTTAATGTAGGGGACATCTACAGTATATTAGAAATAGATCCTGCTGTAAAAATTGGGGAGCTGATATAAATTTACAAAAGTTATTGAACTGCTATCAAAACCTGAAATGTAATAAGAGTTACTGATGCAAATGGACGAAATACCTATTCACAACATCTTCAGCCCATATTCAGTCGGGACTGAGTTATAAGTGAGACTCAGGCGTCTTGTTAGGCACTAAATGGGGATGCGTTGGTGAAACAATTCACTTCTGAGCCAAAAAACCATAGCCACGCACTTGTACCAATCTGACTATAATTATTCAATACTGCATCACCTGTAACCATTAACTGTCTATAAACTTTGGCAACACAGGCATCAGAATTACTGGCGGGTGTGGGTCACAAGATTTTCTATCTATCTATCTATTGCCAGACGCCTCAATCCCGTTTGGGGTGGCCACAAACAAATCGCCTCCAAGTCGCCCTGTCCCCCGCCATTTCACTGCCCTGCTCCCAGTTCACACCCCCTTCTCTCATATACCTCTCCACCCCATCCCTCCATCTCATCCTCGGCCTCCCCTTCCCTCTTCCCCCCTCCACCTCACTCACATACACTCTCTTCGTCAGTCTTTCACCCTCCATCCTCTCCACATGGCCAAAGCACCTCAGTGTGTTCCTCATAACGCTTCCTATCACATCCACATCCACACCACAACGCTTCTTTATATCCTCATTCGTCAGCCTGTCTCTCCATGTGACTCCACAGGCTCCTCTTAAATAACTCATTTCCACTGCTCTCACTCTTGACTTGTGTCCTTCCAGCAACGTCCAAGCTTCACTTCCATACGTTAGAGTTGGTATCACAATACTGTCATGTAGTAACTTTTTCACTTCCATGCTCACTTCCCTGTTTCTTATCACTGCTTTCAAAGAACCAGCAATCTTTCTTCCCTGCTGTACCCTTTCAAGCACTTCACTCTCCAAACCTCCATCCTTACTCATCACACTACCCAAGTACTTAAACGTACTCACATTTTCCAATTCCTCACCATCCAACCTCGCTGTACATTCACTGACTTCACCTCTCTCAAAGACCATCACTTTACTCTTCCCTACATTCACCTTTAGATTCCGTTTCTTACACACTCTCCCAAACTCATCCACCAGGCCTTGCAGCTCCCCTTCGTCTTCACTCAACAACACAGTATCATCTGCAAACAACAGTACAGGGATTTTCCAAACACTATCCTCTCTCACCAGGGCCACTCCAACATCCACTACCCTACCTTGTACCCCTTTTATTACCCCCATCCATGTACAGATTGAACAACCATGGAGACATGACACATTCCTGTTTCAACCCAACTTTCAAAGAGAAAAATTCACTTAGTTCACCATCCACACGCACTGCAGCCTTCGCACCATCGTACATACTCTTCACAGCATTCAACAACTTCCCATCTACTCCATATATTCTTAACACTTTCTACAATCCTTGTCTATCCACCCTGTCATATGCTTTCTCCAAATCCATGAAAGCCTCATACAACTTCTTTCCCTTCTCTAGAAACTTTTCCACTAAAGATCTAAAAATGAATATCTGATCTACACAACCTCTTCCCTTCCTAAAGCCTCCCTGTTCTTCTCCAACTAATTTCTCTGTTCTTTCTCTAACTCTGTCAATAAGTATCCTACCATACACTTTTCCTATTATACTAAGAAGACAAATGCCCCTATGATTACCACACACTTCTTTTTCCCCCTTTCCTTTGTACAAGGGAATAATGATACCTGACTTCCAATCCTCCGGGACTCTACCTTCCTCCCAGGCCAATCTGCACATCTTCCACATCCATTCTACTACTATCTCTCCCCCATGCTTCAGCATTTCACCACACACTTCATCAATTCCTGGGGCTTTCCCCTATTTAACTTTCTTCATTGCTTCCACAACTTCTATCCTACTGATTTCTTCCTGTCTACTCACCTCCCTCCTTCTCCCAGCCATTCCCCAGCCACTTATACTTGCATTACTGCCATCCTCTATGTTCAACAATTCCTTAAAGTGTTCTCTCCATCTGCTCACTTTTTCTCCCTTCTCCACTAGTAATCTACCATTCACAAGATTTTGTGAATACTAAAAACTCATTCGGTTCACCCAGCCTTCCTGGTGTGGTATAATGAATAAAGTTATTCTAACCTATTATATTGCTTGCATTATTTTATTTCCTGGAAAGCTCTGAGGTTCCTGAAATAGGGGGCATCTCAGTCCGACACTAATGAAAGACACGATATACAGAAATACCAGAGTTTGGCATGACTATATGAGACTGAGGATGGAGAAACGCACAAGGTGACAGAAGTCAACAGTCTAGATGTCTTGGCTAAACATTAAAATACCAAACTTGGGTATGACTATACCAGGCAGAGGAGTGACACACACACATAAGGTGTCAATAACCTAGACGCCTTGGCCAAGTGTCAACTCCCCGGTCGTCTACGCTTCATCAAAAAGAACTCATCTGCGTCATAGGTCGGAGATAGTCATTTGACTGGGACTGAGCTGTGCTGACGACCTCCTTCTTCAAGATTTTGGCTCT
The DNA here is from genome assembly GCF_032717465.1 of Coenobita brevimanus. NCBI lineage: Eukaryota > Metazoa > Arthropoda > Malacostraca > Decapoda > Coenobitidae > Coenobita > Coenobita brevimanus. Next base: position 26,372,045 of record NC_136970.1, on the reverse strand, counting down.
TCAGCAACTCACATAAACTTGAGTTCTTAATATTGTCAACTTTTGCTTCTCAAAAAAAAAAAAAAAAAAAAAAAAAAAAAAAAATGTTCACGTTATCAGCGAGAGATGGGGGATGGAGGGACTCCAGCTTACCTGGTACTGCACCAACCAACAGCTGGTTTCACGGGATCTACCTCTTAATGTCCTCAACTTTCACGGAAAAAAAAAAAAAAGAGGTTACTGACCCGCTCTAATTCTTCTATCGCCGGGTCAAATAAGTTCAGGTTATTAATTCCCTGTGTCCTCTTACTATCACCAACTTTCACCAGTCAAAGAAAGCTCATTTATTAACACACTTTCTTTTTGTCTGTAGCTTTCTTGAGTCAAACAAGCTCAAGTTATTATTGCTCTTTACTTCTTATCACCAGCTTTCACGGTCAAAGAAGTTATTAAGGAGCTGTAACTCTTATTATCACCAGTTTGGGCGGGTCAGAAAATTTCAGGCAATTAGTACACTCTACCCTCTTATTATAGGGTCAAAGAGGCTAAACTGACTAAGGCGCTGTACTCACCTACATATACCAAACATATATACGTTGACGAATGTGAAGAGGATGAAAGAAAACATGACAAAAGCTCAGAAAAATGTGAAGGGGAAAGAGAAAGGCGTGATAGGAAGCGGGACACGAAAGAAAAATAAGGAATTATTAGGCGAGAATCAAAAATGACAAGTAAAAGAAATGGATTAGACACAAATATAAAGAAGGATGAAAGCAAACAGAGAGAGGTAAAAGGGCCGATAATGAAGGAAGGCGTGGGAGAGGGAGAGAAAAGCTAGACAACGAGAAAGAACTGCAGCACGAGGTATCAGGGGAGGTAAAACGAGAGATAAGAAAAAGGACATTGCAGGGGGGAAACGGTGTGTGTGTGTGTGTGTGTGTGAGAGAGAGAGAGAGAGAGAGAGAGAGAGAGAGAGAGAGAGGTTGCAGAGGGAAACGTTGCTCGCACGAGAGCGCGCGCGTGTCCGTGTGTGTGTGTGTGTGTGTGTGTGTGTGTGTGTGTGTGTGTGTGTGTGTGTGTGTTTAAGAAATTATATCGAAATACAGAAGGACAATTTTACCAGTAAAGTTCGCTTGTGTGAGCATGACGAGCGAGCGAGTTCATCATAATTTCATTTCAGTGTTAATCTTCAACATTTCTGGTGAGGAATCTGATCAGTAACAGAAGAATATCTGAGCTGTAATATTTACTTTCTCACGTTTTCTCTCTGTATGTCCATGTAGCAATGCGCCATAGCATTTATCACACGTGCAATGTTCAGTTCTCAGCTCCTGACTCGCTTTGTCAACAAATTGCATCAGTAAACGCTTGGCTAATGATCGAATGATAAAACTCAGATATAGGGCGATTACACTTGCTGATTTCTCCCCCTAAACATGGAAAGAATGTTCATGTAAAATTATGAGCGTAATATGCGATATTTAATTGTTAAAGTTCATGCAAGAAAACATAGAATTATAACAGGAAATCTTTTTTCATTCGATTTCAGGAAGGAGCATGTTAATTGACGCCCTCGGTACATTTCCTTGGAAAACTGGGATTCCAAGAGGTTTCTTTGGTCTCATGAGTAAATATATAGATAAAAGTAAAACTTATTCAATGTATCTGCTACCCGCAGAAAGAATCCCCTCTCTATCTCACATAGAAAAGCTGTTAGCTTCTGAAAACCTCGTCGGGCAGTGTCGAGTCGGGCCGGGCCTGGTTGTGTCAGGCAGCTCATTTCTCAGCTGAACGTAGAGTAAACATCGCTTCGCTCGCTGCAGTAGCTGGCTTGTAACTAATGACACATAATGTTACAAGTCAGAACAAGATAATTCAGTATGAGATGACAAAAAAACTTAATGAACCACTAGAGAAAGAAAACATTAAAATAACATTATATTGGAGAAAGCAGAAAATAATAGAAAATCGAATATGAGAAAAGAGAAATGGCAATGAACAAGGAAATTAGAAAAAAATCAAAAGACGAAAGAAACAGAAGCAGACTTGTTAAGAGAACAAAATGAAAGGAGAATTGTTGAGAACACGATATAAAAAGAGACTTGTTAAGATTATGAGCCGACCAACACGACATGGCAACCATTCATTTACCGCTTTGAGGGACAGTGAAAATGTGTTAATGTGCGACTCAGTGCGTCCTTGGCCAAAAGGCAAGTGTGGCGGAGCTGGAAAATAGAAACTGTGGGAGGAATGGCATACTTTGACAAAAAATACATGAAAAGTACTATTTCCTACACCACAAAGGATGGAGAGCAATGCCTCTTTCATGAGTAGGGCATACATGTGAGTGGATTTTCAGCCTCTGTTTAGGCTCCATTACACAAAGTTGTTGGTTGCTGTTTTGCTCTCTATGCATCACAGTTCACAGCGCCAACACACACACACACACACACACACACACACACACACACACACACACACACACACACACACACACACACACACACACACACACACACACCAAGCTGTACTGGGGTCGAGAGAGAGAGAGAGAGAGAGAGAGAGAGAGAGAGAGAGAGAGAGAGAGAGAGAGAGAGAGAGAGAGAGAGAGAGAGAGAGAGAGAGAGAGAGAGTATTATGTTTTTTCTGCGCAAACACCATCTGCCACTTGTGTTGTCAACGCATCATAAATCCCAAGACACACAAATTGGGGGAGATGGATCTGGGACGTCCTTCTCCTCTGATATACGTACCGTAACTTACCAAAGAGGTTGGCTTTATATCTCCCCTCGCCAAAGTGTACCTGATAAACAGAGCCAAGATGATGAATACCTTGCTGTGCAAACCGCTTTCCCATCACACTCTCCTCCAGGCAATAAATTAGGAACCAACACACCAAGCCATAGTGGGCAGTATGGGTGCAAGTCATCTGCTCCTGATAATACCCATAATTGCGTTATATAATACAGAAAAGTGTACAGAGGCTATTTATCAGCATATACATTTTTTGATGTTACCCTCTAACAAATCCCTTTCTCTTCTTCAAATTCAACACATTACGTATCACTCTTCCTATCCAAACATTCCCCCACACTTTGGAATTCCTCCCATACTTTCCCAGCACTCATTTTACATCCCACTACCTAAAAACTCTTTTTATTAGCTTGACAAACGTTTCCTCTCCCTCTTTTCTGTTTCCTCCATTTAATTGCCTCCTGATACCCCATTAATCATATCCCACTGGAGCCCAGTGTCCTCAATATAGGACGGAACTGGGAATTTTCAGAAGTTATTAAAGTAGGGAACCCTGGGGAAGGGACCTATGAGCTTCGCGACGATGAGCCGATAAGCGGAGGGGGGTCCGGTTAGTACCCTGCCAGCACAATCCCTCGCCCAGGAGCTCTGGGAGCTACTGAATTAAAGACTGGCAAATCTGTCGGTTCCTTCAACCTACATGAACCCAGTGTCCTCAATATAGGACGGAACTGGGAATTCTCAGAAGTTATTAAAGTAGGGAACTCCCGGGTAGGAACCTATGAGCTTCGCGACTATGAGCCCATAGGCGGAGGACGGTACGTTTAGTATCCTGCCAGCACAATCTCTCGCCCACGAGCTCTGGAAGCCAATGGGATATACACTTGATTGAGATTTATAAGTTATACATGTTAGTATGCACACACACACACACACACACACACACACACACACACACACACACACACACACACACACACTGAATCTCACCCAGAATTCTGACAAAATTCTATATTTACAATCTGATTGCGGGGGCAAAGACACACCTCCAGGACAATGAGTGTAATAAGCAGGTCACATCATCTGGGTCTGGACACTTCATCGCCAATTCACGTTTAATTACTTTATGTGTTACTCATACCCTTCGTACATCATGTTTTAGTCCTCTTCACTTAATGACCTTACACTAATTCATTAATACTTCATCACCCTTTCTGCTTAATTATTACCTCGCCCGGACGGAGTCCGACGAGGTATTGTTTTTGGTCGAGTTTTTTTCGTTTGTTTGTTTGGTTGGTTGTTTGTTAACAACATTATGGGAAAACGGCTGAATGAAATTACATGAAACTTTCAGGATATGTTTGCACTCGTCCTCAAAAATGTGATTAAATTTTGGAGGTAATCGAGTGACCCTGAATGGTCAAAATCAAGGTCAAGGATTTTCAGAGAGCTATAATTTGAAACCGGTTGAAGATGGAGATATTTACTATTTTAAACTTATAGGAACTCGAAATACAGGCTTTCATTCGTCACCAAGACCTTTAACCCTGAGTGACCTTGAAAGGTCAAATTCAAGGTAAAGGATATTCAGAATGCTATAACTCGAAACTCGTTGAAGGTAGATATTTACTATTATACAAATAGGATGTTTCATAACTGGCTTTTATTTGGCACCATCACCTTTGACCTTGAGTGACTTTGAAAGGTCAAATCAAGATCACTGATTTTCAGAGGGCGAAATTTGAAAACATTTGCGCCATTACCTTAGACCTTTATTGCGTACCACATTGACACTAAATGGCAGTACCTATTCAGTATCTAAGAGCAATAAAACAACTGCTGTCGGGCGAGGTTTCTTGTGGCTGGCACCACATGTTTCATGTGTCACTCGTATCCTCCCTACGTCATGTCTCAGTCCACATCACTTCACGTCAACACCTTTCGCCATGTCGTCATTCGCTTTTCACATCACCCACAGTTTTACTCTCGTCATAATTACTTCTATGTTCATGTTTCTTATTATTTTACTTGCTTCATGTATCTATCTATTTCAGGTTATTAACATTTCTCATCTTTCACTCCTGGTCACTCAACGTCCTTATCACCACACTACCATGTTCTTGCCAGCTCACTTCGCTGCCGCTTCACCTCTTAACTTCTGCTTCTCGTCACTTAACTTTGTTTTTCATGCAATGGCATCGGTTCCCATCTCATTTTGTCACAACCCTGCACATCTTCAGTGCCACCCTCACTGACCGTAATGACATGTGGTGGATGTAGTACGGTAATTAGTGCACACACACACACACACACACACACACACACACACACACACACACACACACACACATTCTCTCTTGATCAAAGACATGGCAGACTAATAATTGTCAAATGAGAACGACACCTCTGGTTTCAATACCTGTCCCCCCCTATCGCATGATTGTCCCAATTACAGCTTGTCCCGTCTGACTCTCCTGAAGTGCTCCCCTCTTCTTCCATGTCTCACATGTCACCATAACATAGCATTCTCTCTCTCTCTCTCTGTCTCTCTCTCTCTTCCACACCAATTATATCTCTCAGAAGTACATTTCTCTCTCTCTCTCTCTCTCTCTCTCTCTTCCACACCAATTACAACTCCCAGAAGTACATTCCTTCCTGCATTCTCCTCATGGCTTCTCCCTCATTTCTGTTTAATTCTTCTCTACTATCTACTGCCAGACGCCTCAATCCCTTAAGGGGTGACCACTGACAAATCGCCTCCATTCCGCCATGTCCCTCGCTATTTCACTGCCCTGCTCCCAGCTCACACCCCCTCTCTCTCATACCTCTCCACTCCATCTCTCCATTTCATCCTTAGCCTCCCCCTCCCTCTTCCCCCCTCCTTCTCACTCACATACACTCTCCTCGTCAGTCTCTCGCTCTCCATCCTCTCCACATGGCCAAACCTCCTCAGTGTATTTCCCCTAACGCTTCCTGTCACCTCCACATCCACACCACAACGCTCCTTCACTTCCTCATTTGTTAGCCTGTTTCTCCATGTGACTCCACATGCCCCTCTCAGATAACTCATTTCCACTGCTCTCAGTCTTGCCTTGTGTCCCTCCAACAAGGTCCAGGCTTCACTTCCATACTTAACAGTTGGTATCACAATACCGTTATGCAGTAACTTTTTCACTTCACTGCTCACTTCCCTGTTTCTTATCACTGCTTGCAAGGAATCAGTAACCTTTCTTCAATATTGTACCTTTTCAAGCACTTCACCCTCTAAACGTCCATCCTTACTCATGAAACTACCCAAGTACTTAAACGCACTCACATTTTGCATTTCCTCCTCATCCAACCTCACTGTACATTCACTGACTTCATTTCGCTCGAAGACCGTAACTTTGCTCTTCCCTACATTCACCTTTAGATTCCGTTTCTTACACACTCTCCCAAACTCATCCACCAAGCCTTGCAGCTCTCCTTCGTCTTCACTTAACAGCACAGTATCATCTGCAAACAACAGTTTAATTCTTAACTGCACTTATGTGTCCCAATATTTATCACTAGTGAAAGGGACGATATCATTACATAGGTATTCCCTGCGTGTTCTTGTCGATGGTTTTAACTCAACTGCTTTACAAACCTTGAAATTAGAGTAATTGGTATTAACGTAGCCTCTGTGTGAGGTTAAACATTAGTTTCGTACCAATGTCAGTGAAATGTTTTGTAATTTGTAGTTTTGTCCATTGTTACTGACCTGTTAAGCTGAGTACAATCTCCAATCCCTAAGTTATGCGTGTTGTCTTTCTCTTCCCTCAGTGCTGCTTACTGTGCACGATTCTTTAACTGTTTGTTCTCCATAATTAAACATACTTGATGCCACTCCTCGTTCTGACGCTCCTAAACAGTCACTTCAGTACGAAGATAATGTCTTTTGTATTTTAGTATTATGCTCCTTCCTAAAACTTCCATAACTACTTCACAAATAAATTTTACAGTCAATGTGTGAGTCATGGATGCAGCAGGTCATAATCCTATATTACCAGTGTGAGGGCAGCAATGTCAACACTACCACCCTGGCAGCCAAGACGAAGTGGCCACAGCTCACTAACTCTCCACACACGACACTTCTATGGTCACGACCTGGATTACACTTACCAGCAACTTCCCGGAAGAAATTTAAAGGGAGAATTTACGTGCACAGGTTAAACAGGGTGATATGTTGACGTCACTAGCATACATTTTTTTTTTTTTAACTGTTGTAGCGTTAGAGAAAGGTTTACAAACTGATGTAAATAAGGTGATTGGTGGTTGTTGTGGTGGTGGTGGCAAAGGAGGGTGTTTCTGATATAATGTTAAGAAAAGGTTTACGTATAAATGTTAAATATGCTGATTTGTTGGGGCCATTGGCTAATATGGTGTATTGGTGGTTTTTGTTAGTGTTTATTTTATTTAATCGTACCATTCACTATATCAGTAGTCTTCCAAGCACTATCACTACAATGGTCATTACACTCACCAAGCCTGTGTTCTTTGTTTTAACCTCCACCACTGCCACCTCATACCACCAATTTTGCCACCACCACTGTCGCCATCATGGCTATCTCCACAACTAATCCAGTATTTCATCTGTATAACCAATGACCGAACCAATTCTTTTATTAATACTATAACCATGACTATAGCAACTACTAACCCATCACACACACACACACACACACACACACACACACACACACACACACACACACACACACACACACACACACACACACACACACACAGTTCTATGCACTATTCCCTTCACAACTGTATGATCTGCCTCTATTTGTTTCGACAAAATTAGTTGACAAGAAAATATGAGAAGGCTAATAAAAATGAGGTGACATGGGTTGCACTGACTAGGAGAAGGGAAAAGAACAAAGACAACAAGATAAAAAGGAAAACGAAACAAGCCATGGAAGATTATGAAAGTGATGAAGAAAGAGAAGGAAAGAGTAAAACAAGGGAGAGGGAGAGAAGAGATTAATGAAGCCTGGGGTATTTGTTGGGGGAGAAAAAAAAAAGAAACTAAAATGAAGAAGCAAAACAAGTAAAATCAAAGCTGGGAAGGTCAGGAAAAGAACACAAAACACAAAGACGACAACGATGATGATGATGATGAAATACTGTAGTAAGAAAGAAAAATGAGAACCACAAACAGTACAGAAAGATGAGATGAGGCGGAGGGGGAAGAGGAGAAGGAAAAGTTTGTTTAATCAGTGTGGGAAAGTTGGAAGTAACGCCACCCTGCCCTCCCCTTCTGGCATCACAGTAGCTACTTATCACTCCAGGGAAACGTAAGGCACGGACCACAGGCACAGAACACTGAGATGTGTGTGGGGAGCACAAGTAACCTAAAAAAAGAACACAGGCACGGAACACCAGTCATGAATACGAAGATGGAACAAGGAAGAAGGTAATGAAGAGATATAGGATAGAATGCAAAACAAGACCACAGTGACGGAGCAAGGGGGAGGCGGTGGCTCAACCGGTAGAGAGGTGGCGTGCGGTCCTAACGGACCCAGGTTCAAATCCCGGCTGGGGCAGGGAACAGTTTAAGGATTTGAATTTCATTAAATTAGGCTTTACTGATCTACCAGAAGACCCGCCGACATGTCGTAAAAATACCCCCGCTAATACCAATACACCAGTCCTGTATGAGACAGCCCTAGCATGTATTCAATATGGACGGTGGGTGTTAGCGCCGAAGTGGTGACACGTAGAGGTGTATGGTATGTAGGAGGACTGCTGGGCCTTGATAGCAGGCTGTGAAGCCTATGCCCAGAGTCGGACACATAAAAAAAAAAAAAAAAAAAAAAAAAAAAAAGGTTGTAAGAAACAATGGAACGGAAGCGAGAAAGAAATAAAAGCAAGGAACACATGTAAATAAGTAAGGAAACCCGGCTGAAAACATAAACAACTGATACACGTCAAAAAACATGAGGAACTAAATATGAAACATAAGCAAGAGAAAAAAAGATGAAAAAAAAAAAAAGGGGGGGGGAGTCACAGAACATGCAAACATAGAACAAGGAAATGGAATACAAGTAACTAATTCTGTTAGGAACAAAGGAATATAAAGAAGCAAATAAGAAATAGTTTTCGTTAATAAAAAAAAATGCTCTGTAAGGATCTCAGAACTACCAAACTGATCACAGCTCCCCCCAACTCCAGGCATCTTCCTCCAGGTGCTCCTCGTCCTTAGTCATCCTATCGTCATTCCCGCTTCAGTCTTGTCCCTATACTCTCTACATATTAACCTGTTCACTTTATTATTGTTTATCATGTCCAAACCATCTTAGGCTTTCTCAACCCCATCATGTAGTCACATACTAAATAAACCAGATGTAGCCCAACCGAAATAATCTAACCAAAGTCACCCCAATCTAAGAAACTCATTTCAGCGTAACCTTACCCATCTCAACCCATCTCATCCTAGAAAATCCATACGAACCTAACTCAGAATATAACACGTGCCAGAAAGTCTTGCAATACTCGACAGACATGGCAACACCAACAACAAGATGCTCCGCTTTCTTTCCAACCAGGAGGAAACAGCTGTTACTATAACACCGAAGGGGGAGAATGGGGAGGAGAGAGAGAGAGAGGGAAGGAGAAAGTAGACAGGAGGAGAGAAAAGAAAGAGAGGGAACAAGGGAGAGAGAAGAGAGGAAAGAGCAAGAGAAGGGATGATGAGAGAAGGGATAGAAGAGAGGAAGCACAGGAGGAAAAAAAAAAGAGACATAACTGTGGGAGGCGGCTGTGGCAGGAGATGGAAAGGAAAAGAGAGTTGGGCAAGACGGAAGAGGAGAGACTAACAGGAGGGAGAAAAGAAGGAATGGAGGCATGAGAGAGGAAGAAGTGTGGGAAAATTTTGGCTAAGGGGAGGTAATGTATGAGAAAGTGATCGACTCAGAAAAGAAGATGTGGGAAGAAAAGAGTGAGAGGATGGGGTAGGTAGGAAGGAAGGAACAGACGCAGGACAGAACCATCAGGGAGAAAATGTGGCCTATAAGGAAACTGGCTCCAGAATTTAACGTGGAAACTGCGGGTCTGGATAAGGTCAGATATGCAGGATGAAAAAGAAAGCAAACAGGTAAAATGGGGAGAAGGGAAGCGATAAGAAAGAAAGACAATACAGGAAACAGAGAGAGAGAGAGAGAGAGAGAGAGAGAGAGAGAGAGAGAGAGAGAGAGAGAGAGAGAGAGAGTTGTGAGTGCAGAGAAAGGTAAGAATGAGTCAGATAATACATATATGATTGTGTGATGGGTTAGTTTTAGCTAAGAATGGGTAGCTGAGAAAGACTGAGTGAGAGGGGATACGTGAATGTACGATAAGTGCAGCTGAACGAGCAGGAAAGGAATGGTTTGAAATGAATATAAGAATGAATGTGTAAGATTAGAAAAATGACGATATGAACGAGAGAGGTAGATGGTAAGAAATTAATTATAATGAAAGTGTGTGCCTGAGAGAAATAAAGTTTGTCAAAGAATAAACAAGGAAAAGCATAGGCAACGCTAGGCTGTTGCAACACTTCATCTGACCAAGCACATACCCCCACCTCCCTGCACACCTAACCAAGCTCATAACTGCTCTAACACCCCACCACCACCACCACCAATTCTTTTCTTTTAAATATGGGAGTAATGAGAATGCCTTGAGGACACATAGCCTGGGCCCTTCAGATTCCTTGCACAGGTGGTATTGAAATCTCTTTTTTTACTTTTCAGCATTATAAAAGACTACTTAAGACAGCATTCTACCTATCAAAAGGCATCAGCTTGCTATAAGACACATATCTATGTGAAGTTTCATGACTCTATAGCCCCGCGGTGGCTGAGTGGTTAGCATCGCTGACTGCAAAGCTGCCGGCTCGTTACCGCCAGGGTTCGAATCCTGGTGCGGGCAGCTGGGGTCACTTAGCTCAGGTGTCCATCCACCCCTTGTGGACTGGTGGGTAAAATGAGTACCAAGGGGAACACCTAGGGGAGGTAACTGTGATGGTCTGGAAGATGCAGTGGCCTTGTATCCCAAATTATTGGGTGAATAACCCGGTACAGTCTCAAAGGCCTATGTTACGGAGACGAGCACGCGGCTCAGCGCCTCATAGCGTACGCTTCCACCATAACCTTTTTATAGCGAATACTTTCTGATTTCTGGCCCGGAAACGAAATATCTTTGCCCGGCCAGCCGCCCTGCCACCCAGCTCTATGGACGGACACCTGTTGATCCCAGTGATAACAACACCCTCCTCTGACTCTGTCAGGTGGAGGGTAAAAATGGGAATGAGTGAGTGAGTATGTGAGCGAGCAAACGGGCAATGTGTGATAATTCTTCGACTGGTGGCGGCGTGTAACGAGGGAGAGGAATATCCAGGAATAAAGAGTTTGTGTGTGTGTGTGTGTGTGTGTGTGTGTGTGTGTTTGTAGTCAATAAATATTTACTTGCTTCCTTACATACTGTGTGAGAGAGAGAGAGAGAGAGAGAGAGAGAGAGAGAGAGAGAGAGAGAGAGAGAGAGAGAGAGAGAGAGAGAGAGAGAGAGAGAGAGAGAATACTACTGACGGCAGAGCATTGCAACCAAAAAAGGGAAGGGACATGGGGAGAGTGATAATGCATTTCGGTACAGTGCAGGACAACAGACATAAATAAACAGGACGACTTTACAAGAATATCACACAAAATTTCTCCCATATCAACTTCACTGTGTATGTGTGTGTGTGGGGGGGGGATAAACAGGAGAGTATGTCGGCAGGTAAGGCAAACAAGACATCAAATAGCTGGATGGTTGGTGTGCCAGGGAAAGGACAGACAGTGTACTGGAGGATGGAGTGGGATGGACTGAAGGTGTATAGGCAGGAGAGTGGAATGGGATGGAGTGAAGGAATATACCCAGGCAGGAGTGGGGTAGAATGGAGTATAAGCAGAAGGGTGGAGTGGGATGGAATGAAGGAATATATGCAGGAGGGTGGAGTGGGATGGAATGAAGGAATTTATGCAGGAGGGTGGAGTGGGATGGAATGAATGGGATGGATGGAATGAAGTAGTGTATGCAATTGGGTGGAGTGGGACGGAATGGGGTATATGCAGAAAGGTGGAGTGGAATGGAATGAAGGAGTGGGATGGAATGAAGTAGTATATGCAGGAGGAAGGAATATGATGGAAGGAAGGAGTGCAGCTGCGTCAGGATAAACTTTGGAGACATTTTTATAAATGCCACATTTATATAAATGCCACATTTAATAACTGCCACTTTACATGCTGTAATTGATGGATCGGTTCATAAATAGACAGATAGGCGGAAGAAGAAACAAAGAGATGCAAATTTACACACACACACACACACACACACACACACACACACACACACACACACACACACACACACACACACACACACACACACACACACGCTTCCTCCTTCCCTGTCCCAAACTTCACAGCTTGCTACTCTGACCCTCTCCTTCTCAAACTTCTGGAGTACTTCTCCTCTAACCCTGTCAGCCTCGTCACCAGATGTTAACTCTCTCTCTCTCTCTCTCTCTCTCTCTCTCTCCCCTGCTTGCCTTCTGGTGATGAATCATGCATGTATCTGAGGATTATACTCGCACCTGTGTTGAGGAGAGAACAATAAGGAAAAAGAAATGCTGAAACCTAATAATAAAAAAACAATGTGTCATAGGATTTAGGAAATATACTGGAAATGCACTTTCTCACACACACACACACACACACACACACACACACACACACACACACACACACACACACACACACACACACACACACACACACACACACACACACACACACACACACACACACACACAGTTCTTACTAATAGCACTTGTTTTTACTATATGTTATCCATATATTACTGAGGTGGGGGATAATTAGTACCGGTGAACGCAATGATAACCTTCTCAATCACCATGGCAACCCAACATAAACAATACCAACTGATAACCCTCACAATCACCATGGAAACCCAACATAAACTGGATCTGCTGATAACCCTCACAATCACCATGGCAACCCAACATAAACAATACCAACTGATAACCCTCACAATCACCATGGCAACCCAACATAAACAATACCAACTGATAACCCTCACAATCACCATGGCAACCCAACATAAACAATACAAACTGATAACCCTCACAATCACCATGGCAGTCCTACATAAACAGGATCTGTTGATAACCCTCACAATCACCATGGCAACCCAACATAAACAATATCAACTGATAACCCTCATAATTACCATGGCAGCCCCATACAAACAATACCAACTGATAACCCTCACAATCATCATGGCAGCCCCACATAAACAATATCTGCTGATAACTCTCACAATCACCATTACAATCCCACATAAACAATACCTGTTGAATGCATACGAATAAATTGTCAACATCGCTAACGATGGCTATCTATTCACCACAAACACATTCGTCTTTTACCATTATTTCCTGTCGGTCAGTCATACCTAATTGTAATCCTTTTTTAATTGGGTTCCATTATTGCGCGCTTTTGCTGCTATTTATTTTGCTTATAGTTATACAGAGCCCCTTTCATTGGAAGAATCATTTATTTGTGATATTTGAATATGTGGATTTAATGAGTTATTGTTTCTACTATTTGGCCTCTCTCTCCCTCTCTCTCTCTCAGTAGTATTAAGTGTCCGTTGTATGCCAACACGGCACTCCTTGTCTTTCCTTCGGCATTTCCCTACTCCCCGCACACACACACACACACACACACACACACACACACACACACACACACACACACACACACACACACACACACACACACACACACACACACACACACACACACACACACACACACACACACACACACACACACACACACACACACACACACACACACACACACTTAACATATACCTTCAGACAATCAGCTTTCAGTGCACACAAACATCCTCAACCATTCCAGCCTTCAGTTCTGTCCCTGCAATACACCAGCCTCACCCACACTAACACCTGACAACAGATTCCAAGGAAATTGTGGTATAGGGGTCTCTTAATTGTTGCTCACATGTTTAACAAGACGCAGTAGACACCCACACCAACACCTGACATTAGATTCCAAGGACACTGTTATCTGAAGATGTTCTTATTGCTGTACACAGGTTTAACACGAACACCATGACTCTCCAGACCCTCTCTCTCTCTCCTAATGTACCCGGCTTATAAGCAACACAGTCCACATCATTTCAAAAAGCCTGTTGCTGTTTACTTTATCCCGCACTCCTTTCTACCATATCTCTCTCTATTGTCGACATTATTTCCCCATTCTTTTTTTTCACTATCTCCTATCTCTCCTTTTGACATTCTCTTCACTCTTTCCCTTCATTTTTACAATACCTTTCCGTCCTCGATCCCGTTAATCTCACCCGATATCTTTTCCAGACAAGAAAGCAACCAACGATGAAAACATTTAAAAGGAATATGCAAATAAAAGCATCTGTTTTATTTCCCGCCAAATATTCAACCTTCCATCCCCCCCTATCGTCTGCCACCCTCCCCAACGTGCTCTAATGGCGATGTTTATCAACATCTTTTCATATTTTTCCGCATTAATGGAATCACCGGGAGACGGGCGCTAATTTTGCCACGGTTGGACTATACCAGATAAATTTATGTGCTAGGGTTATAAATAAAAATGTATTTTAAACCACCGACTCTGGTCCACCCTCGTACTCACCTTTACCTCACTAATCATACTTACGTTCACTCTCATCCTTAGCCTGACTGTCAAACAGCAACAGCATTCACTGTGTCGCCATGGTACAAATATTTTTGGGGGAACGAGTGAATACGAGGTCGTTGGGGTGCCCATCATCCACCCACTCAGTATGGTGATACTTTACTCTTCAGTGACCCTACACTGAGTAATAAGCCAAATGATTTCCTGTAAGCCAGGGAGTCATTTAACACGCTGGGTGCTAACCTTATTACCAACCAATACATGTTCCCTATGGGTCAACAAGTGCGTTGGCGGAAGGTTACCGCCCCTCCCCGGAAAAAAAAAAAAAAAAAAAAAAAAAAAAAAAATGCCTCGGACAAGGACTGACCAACACAAACAAGGGCCGTACGAAGGAAATGGTTGGTATTTCAACATGGAATGGGAGGTGTGCGAATAATGACGTGAAAGAGTGAGAGAGATTATCCATGTGCTTGAGGATGCAAAAGTGGATATATGTGGACTGACTTAGACTAAATGGGGATGTGAGCGCTTTAGATAGTGGGAGAATGATTTGGGTATATGTGCGGGAGTAGGTGAGAATGAAAGGGAAAAAGAGGGTTTATGTATTATGCGCAAGAAATGGACGGAGAATATAGGAGAGTATGGATCAGCTGGTCCAAGGATTGTGTGGGTAAGACTGAAAGTCGGAATACAAGTTCGGGCGATTGTGTGTATATGAGCGCCGACGGAAGACCGTGCAAGCAAAGTGAAAGAAGAGATCTGGGCAAATGTGGAAGCGTGCATGGACAAGTTTGAGAGGAGTGAGACAGTGTTTGTGATTGGTCATGTGAATGAAAAAGTAGGGATTGTGAGGGTGGATGGAGTAGTTGGTGAGTAGGGTGTGCCTGCAGAGGTAGATGAGAATGGTAATGCTCTAGTGGACATTTGTGCTTGGAGGAGGTTGGTGACGGCCAATACACTCTTTAAGCACAAAACGATCCACAGGCGATTGATGAGAAGGGTGGGTGGTGTACAGAATGAAAGGAAGGCAATGATTGATTATGTGTGTGTGGATGAGAGAATGAGAAGATATGTGCTGGGTGCAAGAGCATACAGAGGTTAGGGAGGTGGACTTTCTGTCCATTTGGTGGTGGTGAAAGTCAAAGTACAATGCTCTGGATGAATAAAAAGAGAGTAGGGCTCATGGCCTTTGGTTCCTTCTTCCTCGCATTAAAAAAATAAAAATAAAAGAAGCTAGTCCATACAAGAAACGTGGAAAGGTAGGGAAATGATGAAGAAGAGGGAGACTATGAGAGAGAAGTGGAGGAGAAAGTGGGTTAATATGATTTGGAGCATATGGGGGAGGTGGAAAGTGTGTGCAACTTATTCGCAAAAGAAATATGTGAAGCATGTGAAGTGATGTGTGGGGTGAAGAGAACACGAAATGGAATACAAGGAAAAACATGATGGATTGAAGAGAAACAAGCTGTGGTGAAAAAGAATAAGACATAGTGAGTGGATGGGAAGTTGAGAGATGGAATAGAGAGTTATATGAAGACAGGAAGAGGGAGGTGAAAAGATTAGTAAGAGAATGAAGAGAGTGGATGAGGAATTTGGAAAGAATTGAAGTGTAAAGTGGAGGGAATATGAAAAAATTTTGTGGAAGGAGGCAAAGAGAGTTAGATAGGGTGATAAAGAGGGTAGTAGGGGAGTGAAAGATTAAAATAGTAAATTGATAGTGGAGAAGGGAGAAAAAGTGAAGAGATGGAAAGAACACTTTAAGAAAGTGTTAAACATCGAGAATGAAAGTAATGAGAGTACAAGTGGCTGGGGAATGGCTGGGAGAAGTAGGGAAATGAGAAGGGAGGAAGAGAAAGGTCGGATGGAAGTAGTGGAAACAATGAAGAAAGTCAAAATGTGGAAAGCTTCAGGAATTAATGGGGTGTGTGGTGAAATGCTAAAGCACGGAGGAGCGATAGTAAGAGAATGGATGTGGAAGACGTGCAGGTCGGCCTGGGGATAAGCTAGAATCTCGAATGCTTGAAAGGTAGGGATAATTATTCCTCTGTACAAAAGAAAGGAGGAAAGAGAAGTGTGTGGCAGTCATACAGGCACTTGTTTTCTTTTTATAATAAGAATAGTATATTGTAGGATACTTGCTGAAAGAGCTAGAACTACAAAAGAATTACTTGGAGAAGAACAGGGAAGTTTTAGGAATTGAAGAGGTTGTGTGGATCAGATATTCATCGTAATGTGTTCAGTGGAAAGGTCTCAAGAGAAGGGAAAGAAGTTGTATGCAGCCTTCGTGGATTTGGAGAACGCATATAACAGAGTGAATCGACGTGGAATGTAGAAAATATTAAAAAAAAAAAAAAATGGGAAGCTGCTGAATCCCGTGGAGAGTATGCATGAGGGAGCTAAGGCTGCAGTGAGAGTGGGTGGTGAACTGGGTGAATTTTTCTGTCTGAATGTTGGACTGAAAAGGGGATGCGTCATGTCTCCATGGTTGTTCAGTCTTTATATGGATGGGGTTATGAAAGAGATACAAGGTAGGTCAGTGGATGTTTGAGTGGCCCTAACGAGAGAAGGCAGCGTCTGTAAACTTCCTGTTCTGTTGTATAATACTGTATTTTTAAGTGAAGATGAAGGGGAACAGCAAGGCTTGGTGAATGAGTTTGGGAGACTGTGTAAGAAACAGAATCTAAAGGCGAATGTAAGGAGGAGTAAAGTTGTGGTTTTTGAGAGAAATGAAGTCACTGAATGAACAGTGAGGTTGGATGATGAGGAAATGGAAAATGTGAGTGCGTTTAAGTACTTGGGTAATGTGATGAGTAAGGATGGAAGTTTATAGGATGAAGTACTAGAAAGGGTACAACGAGGAAAAAAGGGTTGCTGTTCTTTGAAAGCAGTGATACGAAACAGGGTAGTGAGCATGGAAGTAAAGAAGTCGCTGCATGATAGTATTGTGATACCAACTCTAATGTATGGGAGCGAAGCTCGGACCTTGCTGGGAGGACACAAGTCAAGAATGAGAGCAGCTGAAACGAGTTATTTGAACGGAACATGTGGCATTACATGGAATGACAGACTGACAAATGAGGAAGTGGAGCAGCATTGTGGTGTGGATATGGATGTGACAGAAAGTGTCAGGAGAAATACACTGAGGAAGTTTGGTCACGTGGTGAGGATGAAGTGAGACTCTAACAAGGAGAATGTATGTAAGTGAGGTGGAGGGGGAGGAGAGGGAGGGGGGGGACCTAGGATGAGATGGTAGGATGGAGTGCAAAGGTAGCCTATATGAGAGAGAGGGGAGTGAGCTGGGGGAGGGCACCGAAATGACAAGAGGCAGAGTGGCATGGAGGCAATTTGTTTATGGACACCTCTTACGGGATGAAAGCGTCTGGCATTAGATAGAGAGAGAGAGAGAGAGCATATAAAGCAGCTGGGGTCACCTTCGTGTGTGGAGACTGGTCACTACTCCAGCAAAATAATGTGGTGCTGGCTTCAGGACCCGCAAAACACGACCTGAACATGTATAGGAGAACTGCCTGCCCATGTCAGGGATTTACAAGTCCGCACCTACAATTTATTTATTCTTTAACTCATTATCAGTAGTTTACCATCACCGCTATCACTATCACTCTCACCACCACCATACCTACCCGTCCAAACATCCACTCACACACACAAACACACATTCCTTTCCCCTGGCCGTGTCAAAAGGTCATGGCAGAAACAACACCATCTTGTTCCTCCTCTGCCTGGCTAAGTTTTCGTATCACACAATCGGGCACCAGCCGAAAATGTGTGCTGTAAAAGCGTTTTTCTTTTTTTTTTTTCTTTGCTCTTTTATTACTTGTGACAAAATAGTTGCAGCTAAAAATGATATATTGATTACTGACATAAGTGGAGAGAGAGAGAGAGAGAGAGAGAGAGAGAGAGAGATGGAATAGTTAAAGAATAAAATTTCCAAAATATATAGGAAGGTTTATAAATGACAAAAATAAAAATAAGACTACCAATATTTAACATCGAATATCCCTATCACAAAAACAATTACACCATCAACGAACAGAGGCAAGACCATGAAGGGATTAAATTCTGTAACGATATCTGTTTACGTTACTGATCCTTCTGTAAGATTATTCCCTTATATTTACGTAGTCAAAGTAATCTTTATTTTTTCTTTATTGTGGTTACGTTCACTTCCAAAAATTCGTTTGCACTATTCTCAACTGCTCATAATTCTTCCTCTTTAATACTCATCATTCATATATTTATATTATCAGTTCCTCTCAAAAGGGTATTTTCTCTCTCTCTCTCTCTCTCTCTCTCTCTCTCTCTCTCTCTCTCACACACACACACACACACACACACACACACACACACACACACACACAGTTTACAAATCTCATATCTCTCACCCCTTTCTCATACTCAGTTCTCCCCACCTTCAGTCTATCAATCTCCATTTTCCATATTTGCACCCTCCATTTAACTCCTTTTTTCTCCTTGCCCGACTGTCTCATTCTCTCACCCACACATTTTAGTTTCCAGGTCATATCAAAAGGTCAGGTGAAGATCAGACATTGTGTTCTCCCAGTGTCAATCTTGTCATTCCCCACAGATGCCAAAACCAGACGAAAATGTGTGTGGCTCAGATGTTTTTCCTTCTGGTATGTCCTAGCACTTTTGATCAGTAAGGCAAGATACTTCCAACCTAAATGGGTACTGAGAGAGAGAGAGAGAGAGAGAGAGAGAGAGAGAGAGAGAGAGAGAGAGAGATTGCCCATTACCACTACAGATGTATTCTCTAACCTCATTTTGGTGTTACCATGCTACACGGAGCCGCGTTTAAAGCCAGGAGCAGAGTACAAGAGAAGAGAGGCGAGGAGAGGAGACAAGACAAAAAGAGCGAAGAAGAGATAAGGCAAAAGAGAGGAGGAGGAAGGGGAAGAGGAGGTGAGCATGAGGGAGGAGAGTAGAGTGATGAGTACAGGAGGGAGAATGGATGCAGAGAATATGGAAGAGAGGCAAGAAAAGGATAGGCACTGATCAATAGAGGAATGAAAAGTAATTGTCTTTCTCATTATCTAACTGTTGCTGTGTGTATGTGTAATTCACCGGGTCGGTCAGGATCACTTGATGGTCGTAATCATCAGCTTTTACCCTCCCGGAAGGGAGCTGAGAGCTCATATAGTCCGATCTAAGGGCAAGGCTGTGACCTTCACACACGCACACACCCGTCCCCTTGCTCAAGGGGGACAGTAACCACCCACTTCGTCAGTGAAACTTTTCGCAACCTGAGCGAGGCGCGAACTCCCGTCCACCACTTGGCAAGCGGGAACGTTACCACTGCACCAGCGAGCGGTGTGTGTGTGTGTGTGTGTGTGTGTGTGTGTGTGTGTATTTGAATCGTAATGCTTGTTCTACCATTTTCTTTTTTGTTTTGTTTTCATTATTTATTCCAAATCAATTAAACTTTATATCCCTTTTCCTCTTCTTTTTGTATTATTCTCTTACCCGAAATAGTTGACTGTTAGTTCTCTCTCTCTCTCTCTCTCTCTCTCTCTCTCTCTCTCTCTCTCTTTCTAATAGGTCTGCCTCCAAGGGGTCAGAGGAAAGTGAGAGAGAGGGGAAGGGACAGAGTGAGTGGAGGACAAAGAAGTGAGAGAAGAGAGGGTAGGGACGAGAGAAGAGGGAATGAAAATGAGGGAATATGAGATAAAGTAAGTGAACTGGAATAAAACTTATGGGACGTGTGGGAAGAAATGAGAAGAAAAAAGAAAGCAATTATAGAAATAAAGAAATATTATGTGCAACAGAATTAGAGAGAATGGAGACATGATGGTGATAATGACCTTGGAGAGTAAGAGAGAGAGAGGGAACAGAGAAAACATAACATGAAAAGGCAAGAGAACGTGGGAATTATAAACACAACCACCTAATGAGCCAATACATTTAGCAAAAGATATATTAAGTCCAGCTATTATCGGAATGAGAAAAAAATGAGATGGAATGAGAATTAAAACGAAAATTAGAAAATAAGGTCTTAAAAATGAATGAATTAACTCATGAAAAAAATGTAAGACTAAATTTCATCAAAGTCTAGATTACCCAGTTTAAGACTTATGTCCAATTATTGAAATCATCCACTTTGTACAGAAGCACTGTGAACGGACAAAAAAGTCAGTAAAAAATGTAGAAAAAAGGAACATTTGAAATGTGTGTGTGTGTGTGTGTGTGTGTGTGTGTGTGTGTGTGTGTGTGTGTGTGTGTGTGAGAGAGAGAGAGAGAGAGAGAGAGAGAGAGAGAGAGAGAGAGAGAGAGAGAGAGAGAATATACAGGAAGGTAACTAAAGACAAGACAAAAAGGAATATAGAACCAATGAAGAAGAAAGTTAAGAGAAGGACGAAAGGTGTGCTACAGGAAGAAAGACTTGATATGTAAGACAGGGAGTGAGGAAGTGAGAACATGTGAGACGAAAAGTATAGCAAAGCGACTACAATTGAATGTCGGTGACTAAGACGTATTGATATGCAAGATAACTGGCAAGAAAGGGAGCGAAGGAGTAAAACAATATTGGGAGAAAATGTTGTGTGAAAAAGACAGTGTGAAATGAAGATGAGAAAATGTGGGACGTGAGCCGAGTAAGGATAATGCAGTAATAAAAAAGCTGTATGAGGCGGGAACAAGAACTCTGTGGCAGGGAGTGAGATGGCAGGAAAAGAAAAGTCATTGTGGCAAAAAAAAATGTATGAGGCAGTGAACTTTCCTAACCTTTAGTATTCCTTTCCATTACAAACTACTACACAGATGCCCCTCTCTCTCTCTCTCTCTCTCTCTCTCACACACACACACACACACACACACACACACACACACACACCATTTCACCTTTACTGCCCTCATTATATGTCTATAATAAGGTTTTGTCTTCATTCCCATATTTTTCTCTGGTCCTGGAATTCGCACAAACTACCTACTTAATTCACCTTCACATTGAGACAAATATTCTTTCCCTGGGATAATATTACTTAATAGAACAGTTGAGTCATGAGATTATGGGGCTGATATTCATGAAAATATCTTTTTACGACACCTGCTATTAGACGGTGGAAGCAGGAAAAGGAGAAGGGAAGGAAGGAAAAGATATCTGCTATAAGACTTTTGATGCAGGAAAAGGAGGCAGGAAGGAGAGCAAACACAACTGCTATAAGGAGGTGGAGGAAGAGGAAAGGAAAGACACCTGCTATAAGATGGCGGAGGCAGGAAAAGGAGGAGGAAGAGGAAGGGAAAGACACCTGCTGTAAGATGGCGGAGGCAGGAAAAGGAGGAGGAAGAGGAAGGGAAAGACACCTGCTGTAAGATGGCGGAGGCAGGAAAAGGAGGAGGAAGAGGAAGGGAAAGACACCTGCTATAAGATGGCGGAGGCAGGAAAAGGAGGAGGAAGAGGAAGGGAAAGACACCTGCTGTAAGAAGATGGACGCAGGAAAAAGTGGTGGCATGGAAAGAAAAGGCAACTGCTATAAGACGGTGGAAGCAGGAAAAGGGGGAGGGAAGGAACGGAAATACAGTGGTAATTGACGGTGGAAAAAGGAAAGGGAGATGGGAAGGAACGGAGAGCAAGACGCGGAAAAGAAAGTGGAAAAAGGACGTTAGATATATAATTCGGAAGAAAAAGACTGAAACACAGGAAAAAGAACAGCAACAGACAGGAAAAATGAATATGGTAAAAAGGAAGGAGAGAAGGCAAAAGAAGAAGAAGAAGAAGAAGAAGAAGGAGGAGGAGGAGGAGGAGGAGGAGGAGAAGGAGAAGGAGGAGGAGGAGGAGGAGGAGAAGGAGAAGGAGAAGGAGGAGGAGGAGGAGAGAGAGAGAGAGAGAGAGAGAGAGAGAGACTTTTACTGGTGAGGAAAATACAATTTGCTAAGGAATTTGAATTGTGCACAACCAAGCTCAATATTTTGGTTCTGAACGAAGATACACAAACTTCAGTGCAAAGAAAGATCACAGTTCCCGTAAAGAGAAAACTTTATTTCCTGCCCAACAGTCCTGCAAACTATAACTCTGCAAAAGAATTACAATTTCTAACCTGAGGTACAAGTTGTCTTGGAAAGCTCTAAGATATGTTATTTTCTGTCAATAAATGAGAAGTGTACAAACAAGCAACTTCCTTTAGCTTTTAAACTCAAGAACTCACAAGGTATGCGGGTGCAACGGAAGTGAGGGACCGAACAAAAGAAAGACTAAGGTAAGAAGTTTGGAGGACGTCGAGTGAGATAAAGTTGTATATGCAGCAGGAGCAACTGATTCAAAGTCCTCCCTATACAGGCAATGTTTGTTATTATGAAAGTATACAAATATTGATTATGGTCACTTATGAACAATTATCATGCTTTGTTTTTTCTCATCTTCATAATATATCCACTTTCACCTAATTATTCTCCAGTTGCTATGTTCTCCCGTACTCTTATCCTTCTTGTTCTTCGTTTACTGATTTACTTTTCTAGTTCCACTTTTCTCATCCTTCACACTTTCTTCCTTTCCATTCTTTCGTTCACCCTTCCCTTTTACATTGTTCTTCCCTTCCTTCTTGCCTTCATTTCCTTTTTTTTTTTCATCAATCATTTTCTTATACTTAAATATGGGCATGAGTCATGGTACAGTACAATTGCAACAGGCCAGAAAGTGTTAGGATTTGAGAATAAAATACTGGGAAGGATTCATGGGGTAAAGTGGCAAGACAGAGTTACAATGAAAGAGTAAGGGATATTACGAGAGTGGAACCAGTTAATGAATATGTGAGACTGTTTCGCTGGAAGTGGCTGGGGCACATATACAGAAAAGAAGGCAGTTTAATACAGGATGTGCCAGAGTGGACTGCTAGAGGAAGAAGAGGTAGAGGTAGGCCGAGGGAAACCTGGATGAGGCCAATGAAAAGAGAAGTAGGAGAGGAGTGTTGGTGGGATCTGAAGATGGCAAGAGATAAACATTGGTGGAGAGAGTTCATCGAGTCCCCATGCATCCCGTGGGGTGCCACAGGAAATGATTAATTGATTGATTGATAAAAACTTCTTCATCCCCCGGGTCGCTTTCTTAATCTAGGCTCGTTTACCCGTCGTCCTCTTCTCCCTCCCTTCACACAACACCACCTTCCCTTCACACAACACCTCCCTCCCTCCTCCTCCACACAACACAGCCATTTCACACATAAACAACGACACAAATGCAGTTACAATTTTTTCTTTCCTTCCCTCATTACGGGTAACATTTCCGAATCACACAGAAATTAAAAACGTGATGACCGTTGATTACATCCCAGGTCCTCCACTTCTACCCAACAAACTGCTTTAACACAAACAACCAGCCGAACCAACTACCAAATAGTCTTCGTTTCGTTTCGCCTCCTTTATAAAGGCTCCGACATGCATGCATACGTCAGCCTCGGTCACCTAATGGTGGCTCTCCACGCTGTTCGATCTTTGGCAGCCTCCTTATTCAGTACCTTATCCTTGAAGTCAGTTTTTTTTTTTTTTCTTTTTTTTCCGGTCTGCCTCTAGCAGCCCTACCTCCGACTTTCTCATTTCTCACTACCGTTTCATGTTATTATTATTCTCATGAGTTTGGTAGAAAATACACAGTCCTGAATGATATTCGAAAGTTCTGTATACCAAATTTAGAGCCTTGTGCAACAGAACGTACAGTCCCGTATGACACAATGAATAATATAGTTCCGTATGACAAAGTATAATATATCGCCGTACGACACAAAGTATTCTATAAATCCATGTGACACAAAGTATTCCATAGTTCCGTATGACCGTAGCTACAGATCGGCACTGAAATTATATCATCGTATATCAATGTGAACATTAATTCCAGCTCGGTACAATATGTTGTCTTGTATGGTGTCAAGTTCAACACAATAGTTGCTTGATTCCAGTGTGTTTGGATAATCTCATACTTTTAATATCCATTGTGTACCTCAGCTCTAAACAATAAATTGTGACTTCAAACACTGGCAATGCTGTTAGTATCCCCGAAGCGAAATTATTATGCAAAGACCTGTAACACTGAAAAGTACAGCCTTCTTTAACTATGTTACAATTTTACAACACATGTGATGATTACAGATTGCTTCCCACCCCAACACAAACAAAACAGTGAAGTATACCAACTACCAACGACCAACACGGAATATTATTATTTATTCTTTTTTTTTAATTTTTTTATTTTTTACAAAACCGCCCATATCCACAAGAATGTAAGGAAACACACTGTATCTGAACACATCTTCTTGCACTAAACCGTCAGCATCTAAACACAGTAGGGGGACTCTCTTTGGGGAAGGCGGTGGCTGAATCGGTAGAGAGGCAGCCTGCAGTCCTGATGGACCCAGGTTCGAATCCTGGCTGGGGCAGGAACAGTTTAAGGATTTGAATTTCATAAAAGCAGCCTTTCCTGATCTACCAGATGACCCGCCGACATGTTATAAAAGTACCCCCGCTAATACCAATACACCAGTCCTGTATGAGACAGCCCTAGCATGTATTCAATAAGGACGGTTGGTGTTAGCGCCGAAGTGGTGACATGTGGAGGTGTAGGAGGACTACTGGGCCTTAGGAAAGGCTACTGCCCCCGAGATACAGGCCCAGAGGCCTTTACCCAGAGTCGGACACATAAAAAAAAAAAAAAAAAAAAGCTGATAAAACGGTTACGAAACAAACATACTTAAGGTACTTCATGAACATTTTCCCCAACACCAAGAGACAAACAGACCTACTTGTAACATTTAACAAACCAACTTATCGTAGCTACAGGGAACAGTTAGGCTACATAAAGGAGAGAAAACCTACGATATTTCAAGTATTATCTCCATGCACCAGCGGCTACACACAATAAACTACGACTCATTTGCTGCCTGAAAATGAGAACCAAAGATGAACCGCTAACAAAAAATTATACGCATACTCAAGCAAACTCCTTCAGAGTGGCGTATCAAAGCCCACCTGCCTCCATTATCACAAACATCAACGTGAAATATTAAGACAAAACATGAGCTCTGTACAGCGTTTGTGGAAGAGAAATTGGTATGAAAGAACGGTAACAGATTTGAAGAAGTGATGACTGGTGAAGTGAAGGTGACAAAATGAGAGAGGAAAAGGTGACTGGTGAAGAGAAACTGAAATGTGAGATAAGAAAAGGTGAAATGAAAGGTGAGGCGAGGAAGGAGGCTGACGTGAGCTGAAGCAACCACTTGGAGAGGTGTGGTGAGGAAGAGGTGAAAAAGACAACTGATATGAGAGGCGAAGGCGATATGAAGTGAGAACTGAAGTGAGGCGAGCGGCAAAGATGAGCTGATGATCCGTGAGCTGATAAGAGGCAATTAAATAAAGTTTTGATACTTCAACACATATCCAGGTTGGGATCATTTAATAACATAGCCTCTATCACTCTGCTTTAACTCAATATAATCTGTTTATCCTAATCTTTCAAAACATCATCTACTTTGGTCTGTTCCATTCCAGTTTAATTAAGTGGAATCAGAGTTTTCAACAGCAGCTAAGGTAATTAACTACGCCATTCAGCACGTAATACGAATGCTGATTTGAAACGAATGAAATGAGGTTAAGTCTAAAACCGCCGCTCTATCAAAGTATTCTTTTAACTTAATTGAGCCTGGAATAAGTCCAATAATGAAAGAGCATGAAGTATACGGCAAATGGACAGTTATTACAAAATATCTGCTTTGTGATAATTATATGAGGCCGTTTTCAATAAATCCGTGTTCGCTATTCTTTCCAATGGTGATATTTATTCGCATTATGCCTGATTAATTATACATGGGAAAAACGGTGTGGGCAAAATTTGTACGGGAAGGAGGGCGGGAGGACGAGGGCATGGTGATGGCTTGGATTATGGAGTAAAAAGGTTACTGTTTATTACATACAGTACATAAACTCTGCATCAGCTAAAAATGTACTTACACACACACACACACACACACACACACACACACACACACACACACACACACACACACACACACACACACACATCAGACTAAGTTATGAACGTGAACAATTATGCAGTATATAAGAGATAAAAGCATATTGGATTGGAAACACAGCAACAAACTATTCATACAGACATTAGAAACATGCCGTGGTTTAAATGATAGGACAAGGTGATTATAGGAAATATTATCAGAGTAACATCCCATATATTACGTATAAGTCATGAAAGGACACTTTTGTCACAGAATTTATAATCAAGAATAACTTAAATTGAATAAAATCCTATATATACGTATAATTCATGAAAGGACACTTTTGTCACAGAATTTATAATCAAGAATAATTTAAATTAACAATGCAGAAGAGAGAGAGAGAGAGAGAGAGAGAGAGAGAGAGAGAGAGAGAGAGAGAGAGAGAGAGAGAGAGAGAGAGAGAGAGAGAGAGAGAGAGAGAGACAGACAGACAGACAGACAGACAGACAGACAGAGACAGAGACAGAGACAGAGAGAGAATCATTAAGTGTCTAGATGGGTCAAAAAATAAGGCTAACATCCTAAATTTACCTCTCTCTCTCTCTCTCTCTCTCTCTCTCTCTCTCTCTCTCAGCCAATATCCAGGGTACCTCTTCCATGGATACTGATATTGTGGTTGTCGTCCTATCATGCGTCTTGTTTATATTGACACTGTTGATGTGCTGAGTTGTATATGATGGAAGTCACTCAGAGACCAGATACTGAGCGAATCTCTCATCTAT
Source organism: Coenobita brevimanus (assembly GCF_032717465.1). Lineage (NCBI taxonomy): Eukaryota > Metazoa > Arthropoda > Malacostraca > Decapoda > Coenobitidae > Coenobita > Coenobita brevimanus. The sequence continues at coordinate 26,344,796 of NC_136970.1, read as the reverse complement.
ACATAGGTTTGTCCCTCTGTTTACATGTTTGTTTTCTTATCTTGAAAAATATGGTTCTTTGATTGTTTAACATCCAAAATATTTCAGTTGGTGTTAGTGTGTTCATAATAAGCTACATTGACTGATAGAGATGTATATATATATATATATATATCGTTTCATTCGTTTCATTTTTAAAGGCTCCAACATGCTCACATGTGTCGGCCTTGGTCACCTAATGGCGGCTTTCCACGCTGCACGATCCATTGCAGCCTCCCTGTTCAGTCCCTTAACCCTGTGGTCACACTTAATGACCTCGTCCCATGTCTTTCTCGGTCTACCCCTCATAACCCCACGCCCAATATTAATACCTCTCACCTTCCTCACCCAATTATCATCTCCCATCCTCTCCACATGTCCAAACCATCTCAATCTACCTCTCCTCATCACAACACCAATACACTCCAGTCCCATCCTACCTCTCTACTTTCCATCGTAAACCCAGCCCCCCAGGACCTTGCAAGCAGGGACGCACTACACATCCATCTAATCATTGTCATTTCTGTTCGTCTAAGCCGGCGAATATCCTCCTCCTTTACTGCCCAGGTCTCACTACCATACAGCATTACACCCCTAGCACATGCTGCATATATATATATATATATATATATATATATATATCTATATATATATATATATATATATATATTAGCTATCGCAAGTCCACTGCTGAAGAAAGGCCTCCCCCAACCTTCTCCATGATTTTCTTGACTGAGCCAGTCTGTGCCACGTATTGCCTGAAAACTTCCCTCTCTCTTCGCTGCACCTTCTGGCTTTTTTCTGCTAAGCTTCCAGTCTTTTGGAGTCCAGTCAGTCAGCCTCCTGCTCCATCGGTTATCCCTTATTCTTCCTATACGACATGCCCACCTCCATTTTTGTTGTATTGTAACTTCTGTAATGTGTTGACTTTAGTCTGCTCTTTCACCTAAGTTGATCATTTTTTGTCTCTTAAAGATATTCCCATCACTGACCTTTCCATTGCTCTTTGAGAACGGATTAGTTGATTTTTCCATCGATTTTGTCAGTGTCCAGGTCTCACAACCTTACGTCACAGCTGGAATTATACATTTGTTATATTCTTTTCGTTTCACACATATTGGCAAGCTACTTTTCATGATGTCTATATTTACCAAAAGCTTTCCATCCAACTGTAATGCGTCTTTTTCTTTCGCTATCATGGCTTTTCGTTAGTCTTAGTATATGCCCCTAGTAAATGTACTCCTTGACTTCATCAATAATTTCTTCGCGTCATCTGATGACGCTCTTTGGTGTAGTTGGATTAAACATTAATTTTACTCCGGTTCATCTTTAGCACTACTTTGAGACTTTCTCTGTTCAGGTCATTTAATGTTTCTTGCAATGTCTCTGTTCAAACTGAGATTAGGACCATGTCAACTGCAAATCCTAAATGGTTCAGCTTTTCTTCATTTATGCTTACTCCATTGTCTTCCCAGTCTAGCTTTCTGAAAATTCTTACGAGGCAAACTGTAAATAATTTTGGTGAAACTGTATCTCCCTGATGCATGCCCTTCTCAGTCTTATTATTATTTTTTTTTTCAGTTTGCAGTACTTTAACTGTAGCAGTTCACTCTTTGAATATGTTTTTGAGCAGTTTTACAATGTTCCTATTTACCTCTTGTTCTCGCAATGAATTTATAATTGCTATGTGCTCCACTGAGTTGAAAATCTTTTTGTAATCAGCAAAACCTAAGCACAGTGGTTTATTGTATTCTGTAGTTTTTTCAATTAGCTGATTCATTGTGTGTAGATGATCAGCAATAGAATACCTGCTTCGGAATCCTGCCTGTTTACGAGGTTGGTTTTCCTCCAAATTAATTGTTATTCTGTTGGCAAGGACTTTAAAGTTTGTAAATAATTAATGATAAGCTAATGTGTCTATATTTACTAAGATCTCATGAGTCGCCTTTTTCATAAAATAACTATCGTGTTTCACTTTGTTTTGGGAACTTTCTTCTGTTTTATACAGTGAGTATATAAGTGGGTGAGCCTGACTTGTACTTTTACTGCTGCATCCGACGGTAAATCTGCTACTCTTCCATCTTCTCCTGGGGCCTTCCCTCTTTTCATATTTTTAAATAGAGTCTTTACTTCGTCTGGTGTTACGTCGGGCATTTCACTTGTGTCAAAAGAAAAGTTACCAACTAGTACTGTTGTCTTTGACGAATACAGGTCTTTGTAAAATTCTTCAACTCTCTACTATCTTACTTATGCGTTTAATGACATCACATGTTTTTTTCTCTCAGTGATATAATTTGTTGCTTTCCTAGTGCCATTTTACTTCTTACCTGTTTCAGACTTTTTCCTTATTTGATGATTTCTTTGACCTGATCCTCGTTTCTTTTTCATTTTTCTTGTCTCTGTCTCTTGTTGATAAGCTTATTTAATTCCTTTTTTTTTATGGTTGTTTTTACTTTCACTTCCTTTCTTTACAAGAACATCAGTGTCTTTTCTGAATACTTCTTGGTTTTGGTTGTATTAGGTGTTCCTACTACTTCTGCCAAGTCTCTTAGCACTTTTATTAATCTATCACACAATTCATCCATGCAGCACTCAGCATTACTTAGAGCTTCCGATCCGTTCGTTATTTCTAACTGAAAGGCTGCTTTGTTTCCGCGTACATTTGGCATAGCTTTTCTATTTTTAAACATCTTCTTCCTTTCAGTTCTTTAATTGAATCAGGCTGTGCAACCCTTCATTCTGTGGTCACTTCCTATATCTGCTTTGTTGATAACTGTGACATTTATGATCATGCTATTCTTATCTGCTATAATGAAGTCAATTTCGTTCTTTGTTACTTCATTTGGACTTATCCAGGTCCATTTTTTCCCTGTCCTTTTGTAAATGAATGTGTTCATTATTTTCATGTTATACATTTCAGCAAAATTTACAACCATTTCTCCTCTTTCATTCCTTTCTCCCACTCCAGTTGTTCCCATACATGCTTCTCCATTATCCTAAATCCCAGCTTTTTCATTGAAATCTCCCATGAGAATACTTTGTGTGGTCTTTTTTTTTCTATAATCTGGAAGATGTCGTCATAGAATGTTTCTATTTCATCAACTGAGCTTTGAGAAGTCGGTGCATATACTGATATTACTTGCAAGGTGTATTTTTTGCACAACCTAATTACAATCCATGTTACACTGTCAGATACCTTGGTGAATTTAACAGTGCTGTCTGCAATATTTATTTTAATTAGAAATGCTACACCACTAACTCTTTCATTTTGTTTTCCTCTGTAGTAAAATATATGGTTGCCGTCTTGGAGCTGAATTGCTTTTTGTTCTTTTCTGTGGCTCTCACTCAAACCTACAATAATCCAACTAATGTTTTCTAATTTAGTCATTAAGTTACCAAGTTTGTAATCTTCTGCGAGGCTTCTCACACTGTACTTATAATGGATTTCAGTTTCTTTAATGTCCCGGTCTCTAATTTGCCGATACAGTGCCTACTCACTTTCTGTGGCACACAGTCCTTAAGCATAGGGGGTTTTGCGGTTGGACTTTTAGTATACGATGATCCAACAGGAACACAAGTCATATCAATTTGCAGTAGAATTCATGTTTGGTTGACAGGATTGTGGCAAATAATCTCACCTTCCTGCCACATAGTTTCTGATGAGATTTTTTTTTTTTTTTTTTTTTAGTGCCACCTTATTTAGTATTTTCGGTGGAGCTCTATATATCTATGGGGGTCCCATGGTCCGCGCCGACTAAGATGGTTTTTCGTACATCTGCAAGACCTTCCCCTGTCAGCCACCTGGGGACCCATCAGGTAACAGTGGGATCCTGCCCTAGATAAGTAATTTTATATATATATATATATATATATATATATATATATATATATATATATATATATATATATATATATATATATATACTGTATAGAGAGAGAGAGAGAGAGAGGGAGAGTGTGTGCACCAATCACTGATGGAAAAGTAACACAGCAATAAAAATGAGATAGAATGACTTAGCATGAGGGAAAAGGTTAAATAGATAAAAACACCCTGTCCAATCAAGAACTCTTAATTGATAGAAGGAAGGATGGAGTAAATACTGAGACATGTGTTGATGAAATGGCAGGCGAGGAAGGTGAGAGAGAAGGATGAGGGGAGGCTGGAAAGAACCAAGGATGGAGGGGGACGAGAGTGAGGGAAAAAGAAAAATTGTTAGAGACTTTAAGTTAAAGGGAAGAGGATGAAGGTGAGGAAGCAGGTTGAGGCGAGGAGAGGGTCAGGTGGTCGTTGGAGTGAAGGCTTGTGATATAAAGAGCTGCATCTTTCACTTCAAGAACAGGTTGAGCTTTTTCAGACCTGTGATTGAACAGGAGAACACCGTGATTTCTCATTTCTTGATCCGTATGTAAAGTTTTACCTGTCTATCTACCTTTTTTCTATATTGGTTTGTAACTTTCTATTTATATGTCCATACCATATTAAATATTTACTAGCTTCTTATAAATAGCTTACTGGGTAGGAGAACTAAGTTATTACAGACATTTTATACTATATTGGTGAACTGAATTAATGTATTTAAATATTAACTAGCATCTTAAAAATAACTTACTGGGTAGGTGAACTGTATTATTGTAAAAGTTAAGTACCAGATTAGTGAACTGAATTACTGTAAAGGCTAATACCCAAATTGGTGAACTAAATTTCCACAAAGGTAAATTACCGCAATGGTGAACTGAATTCCCGTAAAGGTTTATTACCATACTGGTGAACCGAATTATTGTAAAGGTTAACTATGAGATCGGTGAACTGAATTATTGTAAAGGTTCATGATCAGGTAGGTAAATTACAACACTGGGATAGGTAATGACAAAGCAGGTGAACGAAATTATTTCACGTTAATGATCAGGTAGGTAAACTAAATTATTGTGAGATTCAATGACCAAGCAGATTAACTAAATTATTAAACGTTAACAGTCAGGTAGATGACCTATTCAAGTGAGAAGGTTAATGATAAGGAAGACGAAAATTACGATGTGCCTGAAGTTAAGCAACTCTAAACATGGTATCAGTTACTAGGTGTAGGTGAAGCAACTTGAAGGACAGATAAAACAAACACCGGAAAGTGAAACAAAAATACCGAAACTTAAACTTTTCCAGACAGATAAATAAATGGTGAACGAGTTTACTTTGTTACTGCTACGAAGGAGAACTGTTCAGCGACGGGAGCATTAAGTTCAGTTCAGATTATATACAAGAGAGGAAGACAGGATAGGAAGGAAATGGTAGGAGATGTGTAGTATCGGTAATTGATGTGGGGGAGCAAAGGAGAACTGAGAGGAGATAAAGCTTGTGTGTGTATTAGACCCAGTGTGTGTGTGTAGGGGGGTGGGCGTCTTTCTTCAATAACCAAACAATAATTACCCTCCTCTCTCTCTTGACTGGCTATAAACACATCATTAACTCCTTTCCTAATAATGATTCATTTATATGTCTATGAATATAATTCATAATTTCTCTCTCTCTCTCTCTCTCTCTCTCTCTCTCTCTCTCTCTCTTTCTCTCTCTCTCTCTGTCCTTTCATCTCATCTAAGCTTTCTTCTGTTACAGTGTTTCCCATGTAACTCCTCCCCTCCCCTACGTGCAATAATGGGGGGGTTTATCATCAACTTTTGTAAATTTCCTGCATTAGTGGAATTACCGGGAGACGGGCCGCTAATATTGGTGGGACTGATTACACAAGACTGGTTTATGTGTTGTGGGTTGAGGAAAAAATGCATTATAACCCGACGCCTTTGCCTTACCCTCACACATACCCTCACCCTCACCCTTACCTTCACACTCACTTATCACTTTACTAATACCCTCAACCTCACCTTCACCCTCACTTATCACACTTACCATCACCCTCCCCTCACCTTCACCCTCACTTATTACACTTACAATCACCCTTACCTTCACTTATCACTCCTTTTATAACAGCACACTCATCCCACCCTTACCCTCTCTTATCACATTTACCATTACCCAAACCTCCTCACCTTCACCTTTATTTATAACACTTACTCATCACCCTCACCCCCACACTCACCCTCATTTATCGCACGCACCTTCACTCATTACACTTGCCTTCACTCTTATCATCATCCCTCACTAATCACACTTATCAACAACCTCACATTCACCTGCACTTATCATACTTACCTTCACCCTCACCCTTACCCTCACTGTCAAACAGCGACAGCATTGCTTATCAACTCATCAGCAGTCATGGTACACATAAATTTCTGAACGAGTGATATGAGGCAGTTGCAGTTCCCTGCTTACTAATTCATTCACCACCACCACCCTCGAATGTCCACCCACTCACAAGCCCACGTTCCTTTCTCTGGTTGTGTTAAAAGATCAAGGGAAAGACAACACCATGTCGTTCGTCCTCTGCCTGGCTAACACACAAACACACATTCCTTCTCCTGGCTGTGTCAAAAGGTGAAAGGAAAGACAGTACCATCTGGCACCTCCTCTGCCTGGTTAACACACAAATACACATTCCTTCCTATGGCTGTGTCTAAAGGTCAAGGGCAGGACTATACCATCTTGTTCCTCCTCTGCCCGGGCAACTTTTCATGTTTCACCAGCGGCCACCAGCCAAAATGTATCAAACGTTTTTTTTTTTTTTTTTTTACTAATCATTTCATTCTTTAGGACAACACACATACTCCTTAAAATGAGTTACTGGAGAGAGAGAGAGAGAGAGAGAGAGAGAGAGAGAGAGAGAGAGAGAGAGAGACCACTTTCATGATCACTAAGACCCCCAGGGCTGGATAAAAGCCATGGGTAGGAATGTTATCGGTATTTTATTCCAGGTGTTGAGTGTTGTGCTAGGATGGAGGAAATCGTGTGTGTGTGTGTGTGTGTGTGTGTGTGTGTGTGTGTGTGTGTGTGTGTGTGTGTGTGTGTGTGTGTGTGTGTGTGTGTGTGTGTGTAAGAAATTATATCGAAGTACAAAAAGATAAAATTACTCTATCTATCTATAGCCAGACGCCATAATCCCGTAAGAGGTGGCCATTTGACTTTGAGTTATTTGTTTTACGGGAAGGGGCACTAATCCTCCACCAACCCACTTGTTGACACGTAGGGAGCACGTATGGTTTGGTTATATGGTTACCACCCAGGGTTGCAAATGGTTTCTTGGCTTACAGGAAACCATTTGGCTTGTCACTCAATGTAAAGCAAAGCCACCTGTAAAGGAAAGAAAAGCAATAAGAAGTGACAGGAAAGACGGGAGAAATAGGAAGAGAGGAGGGCAGGCACAGAAAAAGAATGATAAAAGCTAAGGAAGAAGTATCATGACGTATAATAAGGTTTAAGTCGAAGCAGGGTGTTTAAGTAAGAGAAAACAAACAACTTAATGGAGCCAAGAAAGAAAACAATTATTGATTAAAATAAATTATACAGTACTGGAGAAAGAACAGAAACCAAAAGATTTTTCTATTTAAAAAAGTAAAGGAAAATCACCCATGAGCAAAGAATTTGAAAGAGAAAAATTATGTACAGAAAAAAAATAAAACGTGAGACTTCTTACGATTAATAGTCGACCCACACGACATGGCAGGCCTTTCATTTACCGCTTGTGAAACAATAAAGGTGTTTTTATGTGTGAGTCAGTACGTCCTTGACCAAAAGGCAAGAATGATCTAGATAAAAAAAAAAAAAAAAAGAAACTGGGAGAGGGAAGGCACAATATTAGAAAAAATTCCTGCAATGAAAAGAACCACTCGATAGGCCACAAAGAAGGCAGACAAAGGCCTCTTTCATGAGTTCAGGTGAGTGAAAGAATTTTCACTCACTGAAGGCTCCATTACACACAGTTTTTGGTTGTTGTTGTATATTCGTATGTATCACATTTCACGACGCCAGCACGCACATATACATACAGGAAACTGTTCTAGGGTCAACATACGAGAGAGAGAGAGAGAGAGAGAGAAAGAGAGAGAGAGAGATTTCATTTTTCCTACGTAAACACCACCAGCTACTTGTGTTACCAACAACCTCATAATTCCCGAGTTATACAAAGTAGGGAACGAGGACCTTGGACGTTCTTCTCTGACTTATGTCCCATACAAAACCAGAGCTTGGCTTTATATCTCCCCCAGCCAGTGTGTACCTGATAAACAAAGCCAGGATGATGAATGTCGTACTATGCAAACCATATTCCCCTTTACTTTTTCCTGCGTGCATTAAATTATAAACCAGCATACCAGGTCCTATAGTGGTGTGTGGGTGCTGGCTCTGAGTGCCTGGTAATATCTATAACGGGGTACTATAAGGCAAAATGGTGTGCAGGGGATATTTATGATCATATACATTTTTAGATCTTACATTCTAACAAACCCCTTTCACACCTTCAAGATTTCCTTTCCCTTCCTTCATGTATAATCTCTTTTTCCTAATCTTACCACTCTTCCTCTCAAAACAATCACTTCCATTCATTAATTCTTTGCCGCCACCACCATTTTCGTCCCCAACACTCAGTTCTCGTCCCACTTACGCTTCCACTTGCTTCCCAAACACCTTATTCCCCTCTCTTTTTCAGTATATTCTTTCCCCAACATTACTTCACTTCCTTCCTCACACTCCCTTCTTCATCTGCTTTTGATTATTGAGGATTTACATGTTTCCGAAGTTCAGATACACACACACACACACACACACACACACACACACACACACACACACACACACACACACACACACACACACACACACACACACACACACACACACACACACACACACACACACACACACACACACACCAAAACACACACACACACACACACACACACACACACACACACATTTTGTTACCTCTTAGTTTTCCTTACCAGTTGTATTCCATATTTGGCGACGGATTACATCAGTACATCCACAGTGTCATTATATTTGGCGGATACGGGTTTATCCTTTTGTTACTCAGAAAAGAACGGCTTACACTTGCCTTCACAAAATTTTATGACTTTACAAAAAAATAGTGGGTTAAGGATAGGTGAAGCGCTAATGAAGTTAAAGTTTAACGTGCACGTCATCTGTTTCTTTTACACAAGGTTGTGTAAGTTATAATTTTTAAATGAGTGCCAGCTTTTTTTTTTTTAACGTTTTTCCTGGGTAATAGTTTCTGTGATGGCAGTGTAGTAGGATACAACTATTTTCTCTCCTTTGTTATGGTAGATACTTGTATGTTAATCATGTATCCACCACCGGCATAGAAAATAGCAACCATTCACTCACTGACAAAACGCCCCTTCCCCCCACACGCTCGTCCTGTCGATGAGGTGATAAAACCAGAACAAATAAAAAATCGCTGAGAACGCATACCTCCGCCAATGCCATTGAAAAGGATCCGGATCTGGATGCGTGGATATAGGATCCGAATCCGGATCCGCCCCCGTATTTAATCGATTATTTCTTGATCCATGGCCCATGTTCCACAAAATTTCATTGAACTACATTCAGAACTTTTGAAGATATTGTGCGGGATACCCCGACTCCGGACCAGGATCCGCCTCAAAATTTTATCATCTCTTCCGTGGCCCATGGTCCACCCTTCCACAAAATTTCAACAAAATCCTTTCATAAAGTTTTGAGTAATCCCGGATCCGGATCCGTGGATATAGGATCCGGATCCTGATTCGCACCAACATTTAATCAATTCTTTCTTGGTCCATGGCGCACCTTTCCACAAAATTTCATTGAAATTCATTAAGAACGTTTGGAGATATTGTGCGGGATACTCCGAACCCGGATCCGGATCTGGCCTAAAATTTATTGATTTCTGCTTTGGACCATTGTCCACCCTTCCACAAAATTTCATCAAATTCCTTTCATAAACTTTTGAGTAATCCTGCTAACAGACAGACAAACAAACAGACAAAGCAACGCTAGGTAAAACATAACCTCCTTGGCAGAGGTAATTAATTTTGAGGCATATTTATATGGCCCTGGTGAGAGAGGATAGTGTTTGGAAACTCCCTGTACTGTTGTTTGCAGATGATACTGTGTTGTTGAGTGAAGACGAAGGGGAGCTGCAAGGCTTGGTGGATGAGTTTGAGAGAGTGTGTAAGAAACGGAATCTAAAGGTGAATGTAGGGAAGAGTAAAGTGATGGTCTTTGAGAGAGGTGAAGTCAGTGAATGTACAGCGAGGTTGGATGGTGAGGAATTGGAAAATGTGAGTACGTTTAAGTACTTGGGTAGTGTGATGAGTAAGGATGGAGGTTTGGAGGGTGAAGTGCTTGAAAGGGTACAGCAGGGCAGAAAGGTTGCTGGTTCTTTGAAAGCAGTGATAAGAAACAGGGAAGTGAGCATGGAAGTGAAAAAGTTACTACATGACAGTATTGTGATACCAACTCTAACGTACGGAAGTGAAGCTTGGACGTTGTTGGAAGGACACAAGTCAAGAGTGAGAGCAGTGGAAATGAGTTATTTAAGAGGAGCCTGTGGGGTCACATGGAGAGACAGGCTGACGAATGAGGATATAAAGGAGCGTTGTGGTGTTGATGTGGATGTGATAGGAAGCGTTATGAGGAATACACTGAGGTGGTTTGGCCATGTGGAGAGGATGGAGGGTGAAAGACTAACGAAGAGAGTGTATGTGAGTGAGGTGGAGGGGGAAAGAGGGAGGGGGAGGCCGAGGATGAGATGGAGAGATGGGGTGGAGAGGTATATGAGAGAGGGGTGTGTGAGTTGGGAGCAGGGGAGCGAAATGGCGGGGGACAGGGCGACTTGGAGGCGATTTGTTTGTGGCCACCCCAAACGGGATTGAGGCGTCTGGCAATAGATAGATAGATTTATATTTCTACAGTGTTTGTATTAAACCAATGGCCACAATGAACTGTAACAAGATAAGAATTATATAAAATTGTAATGAAGTTAAATAATTTTTGGAAACGTGCTATTCATCTATTGGAAATCTGCCATCCGTTTCAAAACGTGGCTAAAATATAATACTGTACGGTGTGCTTTTACTTTTTTAATGAAAGGGAGAAGGAACCAAAAGCTAGAAACCTGCAAGATTGTTCCTTCCAAGAAAAAAATAAGAAAAAGATACCAGAGTCAAATTCACGATCCGTTCATTTTGAGATGCCTGGACACACTGCGTTTGAAAGACTGGGGGTCATAAGCAGTTGGAAATATAGACAGAGGAAAACAGTTCAAGAGACATGTTCTCTACATGAAGGACTGGGAGTAACTGTTAACTCTTTCATTTGAGAGTTGTACAGAAAAGGGATGAGAGTTTGCTGCTAGATGGGTGCTATGCACCAGCCGTTTTGGTGGAGGGATGCTAGCAAACAGGACAGAGGAGCAGTGACCACTGATGTAGCGATGGAAAACAGATAAAGATACAACAGAGCAGCAAAGAGACAGAGGTTATAGGGAGCCACCAAGAGGAGGAGAATTAATAAGGCTAAAAGCCTTTGACTCCAACTTGTTGAGGAGAGTTCTATGTGGGGAGCCTCCCCACACATGAGAGCTGTACCCTACACAGGGAAGAATAAAACCCCTGTACAAAGTCAACAACTGTGCAGGGGTTAAGAATGCACGGAGTTGCCTTAGCTTGCTTAATCTCTTAGATGCAGCTTTTACAAGAATGGAAATAGGAACTTTGCAAGTTTAATCCCTAGAGAATGAAACTCCAAGTATGTTTAAAGATAATGAAGCATTGAGTTGTATATTGTTAAAAATTATAGGACACTTCTGTGGTAGATTCTGACGAGTAGAGAGATGTAAGAACTGAGTTTCTGATGTATTAAAAACAACAAGGTTACTATTATCCCAGTCAGAGATATGAGCCAAGTCAGACATTAAGTGTGCCATAGTCTCATTCCTTGTTTGTTGAAGTAACTGCTGAGATGGATGCTGCGGAAAGTAGCCGGAAAGGTGAAGGGTGGAGTCATCAGGGTATGAGTAGATAGGATTATATTTACAGCTTAGGTCATTGATGGATGGAATGAAGACAGTTGGTGATAGGACAGAACCCTGAAGAACACTAATATTGATAGCCCTAGAAGGAGAACGGTGGCTGTCTACAACTGCAGCTATTGAATGACCAGAAAGGAAGCTACAGATGCAGGAACAAATAGGACAGAAATCGTAAGAGGACAGTTTGGAAATCTGACAATTAAAAATTTATGCCAGGCTCTACTGAAAGCCATTAAGATGTGAACTGCAATGGCAAAGCCTCATCAAAGTCCCGGAATGAGGATGACCTGGCGCCTCAAAGGAAGGTGAGACGATCGCCATTGGAGTGTCCCTGGCAGAACCCATACTGACGATCTGAAAGAGGTTGTGATAGGAAAGGTTCTTTTTTCTTTTTTAGAATAGAATCAGAAACTCTAGAAATACAGGATGTTAAAGAAACTGGGTGTTAGAGTGCTTGGAATGGCCACCCTTCTTCGGAAAACGCTGAATGAGAGCAAACTTCCAGCAAAAAGGAAAGGAAGAAGTTGATAAAGTCGAAAAAGTTTATCTTATCAAGGTGTAGGCACAGAAGCACAATTTACTGAGGACAACAGGAGGGACCATATCAGGCACGTATGCTTTATCATTCCACTTCGTTTCTCAAAAAGTAGAATCTTAGGTAAGGTCATGTCCGTCCGTCTGTAAGTCCGTTAGTCAGTACATACTGTCGTCCGTTCCACGTTGTATCTCAGAAACCATCAGTTGGAATATTCTCATACTTTGTATGATTGAATGGCCATAAAGGAGGTTCATGCCTATTTTTCGAAATTTTGAAAATATCCAAGATGGCCGATTTATGACCAATTTTCTTATTTGAAAACTTTAAATCCTTTACATCTCCTTTACTTTAAAAGATAGGTTTAAGGTTGTAATGAAGTGGAATATAGTCCCTCTGTGATTTGTTAGTCCTAAGGCCAGTGACTGTAGGGAGCACATCAATTGAAGAAGCTTTAATGTCAGCCATGGGCTAGTCAGCGTAGGGAAATGGTGAAGGAACAGCACCGGAATCGTTTAAGGTGGAATTGGAGGAGGAAGTCTGAGTGAAGAGTTCTGCTTTGTCCGTAGAGGAAACAGCTGCAGAGCAATCAGAGCGGAAAAGAGGAGGGAAAAAGGTAATGTTGTTTGAAAAGTTTTTGGCAGGGTGCCAGAAGGAGCAAGAAGAACCCGGGTCAGAGAGTTCAGAGCATTTTGTATGAATGAAATTATTTTTTTGCAGAACAAAGGGCAGACTTACCATGGTTCTGGGCAGACATAAGATAGATGAGATCCAGGGGTGGGTTGTTTCCTGTACCTTTTATAGGCCATCGCCATGTTGTAGTTAGCATTAGAAGATGCTTAATTAAATCAGGTTTTAATTTATTTATTTATTTTGCATTAGTCGCAGGAAAAGATAAAGGAATGCATGCTTCCAAGCCCGAGAGAATAACCTCCGTAATGCGCGTGGCACACTTAGATGGCTCTCCGCCTTGAGAACAATAATCATTCCAGGGAAAGTCAAACAAGTATTGCCTGATGGCCTCCAAATCAGAAACTCCAAAGTGTCACTACTGCCGCTTCTTAGGAGGATCCACAGGCCTTTCTGAAACGATAGGGCAGGTTAAGGTGATAAGGTTGTGATTGGAAAGGTTCAACAGAGAAAAGATTAACAGCATAAGAAGAAGGATTACTGTAGTTGTAAGGAACAAGTCAAGTAGGTTGGAACATATACAAACACAAAGAAATTTTGTTAACACATTAGTGTTTGTACGTTTCTCTCTCTCTCTCTCTCTCTCTCTCTCTCTCTCTCTCTCTACGTCTTGGACTTAGTCTCTCACGTCCTGTCCATTCACTAACCAAGCAGTTCACATCCACCGAGTTGGAATTTTTGTCACAAGTTCTCAGAAACGTCAAATGAAAAGAACGGAACAGAAAATATTGCTGTCGCCTGAATATAAGGAGGCAAAATTTAGCTGAGAGAGAGAGAGAGAGAGAGAGAGAGAGAGAGAGAGAGAGAGAGAGAGAGAGAGAGATCTTTCAGCATCTCTCTCTCCCTCTCTCTCTCTCTCTCTCTCTCTCCACACACACACACACACACACACACACACACATAGGCATGGACGACTGGTATGAAAACAAAACACCACCCAGAAAGCTCCAGTCATTAACAACGAGCCAAGCTTTGAACACCAGAAAATGTTTACTAAAAAATTCCAGACTGGCAGAAACGTCTGCCGAAAGAAACGCTCACTGGCAGAAACATTCGCTGGCAGAAACGTTCGCTGGCAGAAACATTCGCTGGCAGAAACATTCGCGGGCAGAAACATTCGCGGGCAGAAACATTCGCAGGCAGAAACATTTGCAGGCAGAAACATTAGCTGGCAGAAACATTCGCGGGCAGAAACATTCGCGGGCAGAAACATTCGCGGGCAGAAACATTCCCTGGCAGAAACATTCGCGGGAAGAAACATTCGCGGGAAGAAACATTCGCTGGCATAACTATCGCTGGCATAACTATCGCTGGCAGGAACATTTGCTGGCAGAAACGATCGCTGGTAGAAACGATCTGGTAGAAACATTAGCTGGCAGAAACGATTGTTGACAGAAACGTTCGCTGGTAGAAACGTCCGCTGGTAGAAACATTCGTTGGCAGAAATGTTTGCTGGCAGAAACGTTCTCAGTAAGAAATGTTCACTGGTAGAAGAGTTCTCTAGTAGAAACGTTCGCTGGTAAATCAACAAATGAATGAAATGAGAGGAAGCTTAAAGAGTAAAGGACACATGTAACATAAGATATGAGAGACTACGACAGAGAATAGGGAGGACCTAGGAGGGAGACTGAGACAGAGGGATGACATAAGAGACTATGAGAAGGAGATGGAGAGGAAATGTAAGAGGGTGGATGGAATGACGTGGGGTAAGGAATGGAGGGACTGATGTGAAAGAAGGGAGTAGCATGGAGAAGATGAAAGCACCAAGGAAATGTGAGGGGAGGAAAGGCGACGTAAGAGAAAAAGAAAAAGGATGGCGTGACTAGTGCTGGAAAATGGTCAGAGATGGAGGAACGTAACAGGGAAAATGAAGTTGGAGGGAGGAACGAGAGAGAAATGAAAGATGAGAGACCTTGGGAGAAAAAAGAAGGCATAGAGAGTAACTGGAGAGATAACTGCTGGATGAATCAACAGTAAGGAATATTACGGAAATAAATAACATAAGAAAAGGAGAAGGAGGAGGAGGAAAAATACGCAGAGAAAGTTAGATTACTGGTAAGAGCTAACGAAAGGAAGAATGTTGGAGACTCTGTGGAAGAAAAGTGGAGGGTGAAAAAGAACGGTGAGAGCTTGAGAAACTATTGGAAAAGAAGAAATATGAGAGCTGTAAATGGAGGAGAAACTTTTGGAAAACTGAAAACTGAGATGAATGGGGCAATTGGAAAAGAGAGAGAGAGAGAGAGAGAGAGGGGGGGGTTGGGGGTGGAATTATGAATCCTGTTTCCATTCAACGCGTCTGACACAGATGTGCCAGACGTACCATTGTTTGCCACCTCAGTGTTCAACTGGCAGGGTAAATAATACTCGTATAATAACGCGAGTGATTGTGAAGGCTGCTTGTATATATCAGGCTCATGAAACAAATGTAAGTCAGTGTGTATATGTGTCACGAGTCGGCTAGTGACGTTGGCTTTTGTGGGAAACCGCGAACTCTAATGGAATCCCAGTTTATCGTTCAGTTAACCGCTCACTCGGTCGGGAGTGTTTTTCAGACAATTTTCTAATATGTCATAAATGATCGTCTTTGTGCAAGACATTAGCGCTTCCGCTGAGTGATTTATTTTGGTCATGTTTTGCTCATCCTAGCCGTTAGTAAGGCGGCCACAGCACTTACTTCTTTCCCACGAGTTAGTCAGTCAAGGTTTGAGCGCCACGGAAGTAGGTTGTGTGTGGCAGTGTCCTTCCTCAACGACACCTAGTTCCCACCACCGCCGTATT
>NC_136970.1:26291297-26323797 GCF_032717465.1 Coenobita brevimanus | reverse complement strand
TAAGAGAATGTGCTGGAGGGTGTGGGTGTTGTCTAAGGAAGCCAATGTGTGGGGTGGGGGTGGGGGTGGGGGTAATGGGTGATGGTGGGGGTGTGGAGTAGAGGTGTGGATTGGTTGTAAGAATGTCTTGGGAGGAGGTATGGGTAAGGCCTGTATGTGTGTCAGAAGGGAGGGTAAGTGGATGCAGCTGTATCACTATGAACAATTGTGGTGTGAAGTGTGTGTATGTGCCATGGTAGGGGTGAATTTCTGAGAGAATATGTTTTGGACGACACAGTTATGAAAGTATGTGTGTGGGTGTGGACATAAACACAGAAAGTGTGGGTATGGGTCATAGTAATGTTGGTGTGGTAAGATAAGATTTATGAGTGTAAACATAATGGAAGAGTGAATGTGAGTGGGATACGGTAGTGCTGGTGTGGAGCAGGATAGAGTACAGGACTGAACTAGTGGACTGAACCAATATGCGTATTAGTAAGTAAGAGTAAGGTATGGTAATGCTTGTGGAGAGGGGGAGGGGGACACGGTAGAGGAATGAATTAACATAAGTATATCACACTAGTGTGGTGATGGACGCTGTCACATTTACCTTGAGTTATAATGGAAAAGTTACATGCCACATCCCCAGCGAGGCGAGGACACTTAATATTACCGGGTATATTGGTTTCCGATATATCCCTCTTCCAACAACCAACACCACCATCAAGTTTTCACTGCAATGACAGATGTTTCTTGTTATTCCTACCATCGTGAAACGACTTTACTCAGGTTAGGACAAAACCCTGAATGTGCGAGTAATGCTGATGGGGAGAGTTTTGAAAATCGTGGATCTGGGATGAGGATGGTTTTGTCAATGGGTGGGTGTAGTGTGGATGACGGCTTTGGCAAGGAGTGGGTGTGGTGTGGGTGATTTTTTTGGCAAGGGGTGGGTGTGGTGTGGATGATGGCTTTGGCAAGGAGTGGGTGTTTTTTTTTTTTTTTTTAATGCGAGGAAGAAGGAACCAAAGGCCATGAGCCCGCAGTAACAGTTCCCTCCAAGAGAAAAACAAAATACAATAGAGAGCCAAATTCAAGATCCGATCATTTTGAGATGCCTGGACACACTGCGTTTGAAAGACTGGAGATCATAGGCAGGAGGAAATACAGACAGAGGGAGACAGTTCCAGAGCTGACCTGTTGCATGAATGAAAGACTGGGAGTAACGGTTAACTCTTGCATTAGAGAGTTGGACAGAAAAGGGATGAGAGTGTGGTGTGGATGATGGTTTTGGCAAGGAGTGGGTGTGGTGTGGATGATTGTTTGGCAAGGGGTGGGTGTGGTGTGGATGATGGCTTTAGCAAGGGGTGGGTGTGGTGATGGCTTTGGCAAGGAGTGGGTGTGGTGTGGATGATGGCTTTGGCAAGGAGTGGGTGTGATACAGAAGATGGCTTTGGCATGAGGTGAGTGTGGTGTGCATGAAGATATTTGCAAGGGATGGGTGTGGTGTGGGTGGTGGCTTTAGCAAAGGATGGGTGTGGTGTGGTGTGGATGATGGCTTTGGCTAGGTGTGTGTATATGTGTGTGTGTTGCTGTTATTCTTCAGTACTGCCTTGACAACAACCATTAACTGCCTATATATTCTGGCAGCGGAGGCATCAAAATTACTGGCGGCCGTAAGTCACACGTTTTTTCTGAATTTTAAAGACTCATTCGGTTCACCCAGCCGTCCTGGTGTGGTATAATGCATAACGTTATTCTGACGCGTTATATCATTTGCGTTATTTTATTTCCAGGAAAGTTTTGAGGTTCCTGAAAGAGGGAACATTTCAGACACTACTGAAAGATACGACATCCAGAAATACCAGACTTGGGTATGACTATACCAGGCGGAGGGGTGACATGCACACAGGGTGGCAGTAATCAACAACCTAGACGCATCGGCCAAGCGTGAACTTCACAGTTGTCTATGTTTCCTCAAAAAGAACTGACCTGCCTCCTGGGTCTGGGGTGGTCAATTGGCAGGGATTGTGCTGTGATGACGGACTACTTCAACCATCTTGCTTTTCAACAACTGACACAAACTTAAGTTCTTAATATTGTCAACTTCTGCTTCTCATACATAACAAAATTGTTAAAGTTATCAACGAGGGGTAGGGGAATGGAGTGACTCCAGCTTACCTGGTACTGCGTCATCCATTAGCTAATCACATGGGATCTACTTCTTATTATCGTCAGCTTTCAATGGTCGAACAACCTCAAGTTACTGACACGCTCACCCTCTTATTACTACCGGCTCAAAGAAGTTCAGGTTACTCATACACTGTATCCTCATACTATCGGGTCCAAGAAGCTAAAGTTTTTAAGGTGCTATACCTCTCATTACTGACAGTTTTCACGAGTCAAAGACGTTCGGGTTATTTATATTACCATCACTGGAGTTGCCGGGTGGCAGTAATGTTTTTATTACTGATGTGGTCTCAACCAACTCATTGCCAACAAATATTTTCATATTTAATATTAATTAATAAAATTTTTAATATCGGTAATCAAATACGGGACTATTAACTGTCATTGATATTGCCAACGTCTACAAAACATATATATATATGTATATCTTGACGAAAGTCGATGAGGGAATAAATGAGAAAACCTAAGAAAAATATGAGGGTGAAAAAGGAACGCATGATAGGAAGGAGGCTTAAACAAGATAAACAAGTTGGTGACAACGTGAGAATCAGAGACGATAAGAAATGAAACGGATCACATAGAGAAAGAAGTAAGACAGAAGAAGGCGAGAGGATAGACAATAAAGGCGTGAGGGAGGGAAAGAAAGGTAGGAAAAAGAGAAAGGATCCGCGACGAAAATAAAGAGATCAGGGGAGATAAAACTGGAGATAAGGAAAAAGATATTGCAGGGGGGAACGCAGAGAGAGAGAGAGAGAGAGAGAGAGAGAGAGAGAGAGAAATGTAAGAAAAGTAATAGGAGAAGTACAGTTCACCTGAGTAAAGAAGATGAATAAGATATAATGAGGTAACATAATTAGGTGGGTTATAAAGGGATGGCAAAGTTTATCAGGTCGTGCTAACCTGGGCAAGGTTGTGCTGGCAGGGCTGGGCTGACATGTAGCAAATTACCACTACAATTTTATAACCAACTTAACCACAAAACTAACAGGATGTTTATTAAAGCAGACACCATAATGAATACTCTCTACATATTATGGTTTGAAACTCTCTCTCTCTCTCTCTCTCTCTCTCTCCCTGCATAAAAGCAGAGTACAGTTGGTTAGTCCAAGTAAGTTGCTGATGTATACACCACTACTGTTGTTCTGCCGATAACGTGGGTACCATCTTTTCTTTTTGTTTTGTACAGTCGCCATTTTAGTCATTTATGTGTGGTGGGGTGGAGTTAGGTTGGGTGGGTGGCGTGGGGTGTGGTGGGGTGGGGTTAGGTTGGGTAAAGTGGCATGGGGTGGGGGTATATTATGTACTAATCACGAATTTGGCAGGTGACACTGCCAAGAAACATTTTGGAACGAGCAGTCTGAATGTCAGGGCTAAAACTTTTGTAGTATTTGAGCTACGCAACAGTCGTAAGGCGTGGATCACTTACCACACCACAACGTAGAGGAAGTTAACTTAGCTACGATGAAAATGATGGTGTAAAAATAGAAAAGGTTTGAAATAACAGAGTTATGTCAGTCTCCTTCATCGACCTGATAAGACTAATTTAAAAACCTGCTCTGAAGCACCAGGGCAAACCTAAACGCTATCCTTCTTTTATCCCTTTCAATGTCCTGGAAATCTATGCATCTACTTACCTATCTATGAATATACCTCTTACCTGAAGCCACATCTTCTAAATCGAAAGTCGAAAAAAAAGACATCTAGGTTTTTCTTCCCTACTCATTAACGGCCCGTCCTACACTCGATCCATCGTCATCCCTCATATCCTACCTCCATCTTGTACTTAATATGCCTTTTAATCTTCTACCCACATCACTCTCATAACCGTTTATTTTCCTCTCTCTCTCTGTATGGCCAAACCGTCCTCTTTTTTTTTTTTTTTCCTCTCCACATTCCCTCACTGCGGCCAAACTCTCTTCTCATTTTTACTCTCCCTCCACTCTCTCTGTGTTGTCAAACTCTCTTCTCATTTTTACTCTCCCTCCACTCTCTCTGTGTTGTCAAACTCTTTTCTCATTTTTACTCTCCCTCCACTCTCTCTGTGTTGTCAAACTCTCTTCTCATTTTTACTGTCCCTCCACTCTCTCTGTGTTGTCAAACTCTCTTCTCATTTTTACTCTCCCTCCACTCTCTCTGTGTTGTCAAACTCTCTTCTCATTTTTACTCTCCCTCCACTCTCTCTGTGTTGTCAAACTCTCTTCTCATTTTTACTCTCCCTCCACTCTCTCTGTGTTGTCAAACTCTTTTCTGTTCATCTCATGTTGCCTCAACCTAAAGTACACTGGGGATACATGCAGTGTGATCAACTTCTCACTATTTGTTTTGTTTAGTGTCCTGTTCCTGTGATGACAGCAGTCAATGATTCTGGCAACATTTGACTTTGCCTGTATTCTCTGCTGAAGCAGACAAAGTCTGGTTTATTTACTGCCTCAAATACCATGATTCATTTATTAGTTTTTCGGTCACAAATTTTCACATAACTACCTCCTTGTTTTCACACATACCACACACACACACACACACACACACACACACACACACACACACACACACACACACACACACACACACACACACACACACACACACACACACACACACACACACACACACACACACACACACACACACACATTTTAAAATTTTACTCTTTTCTTGTGGCTGCACACTCTTTTAACAATCATTATTTTCTTGGAGTTACGTAGCTGATACCAATTTTGGGGACCTAGACCGCCTTCAAATTTGTTCCTTGCTTCTGAACTTGCTTGAGCTAAGACTGTTGCACCATTTTCCATGTCATTTTGGAATTCAATTCACGGTAGGCCTAGTGTTACAGCACTCTCTTTCCCACTGTTATTAAACATACTGTGATTCATTTTGTTTATTTTCTTTTAATGTCATGTCTCAGAATTAACACAAGAAGTTCAAGAAGCTTGTGTTTTAGTGGCCAGCAGAATAGAAGACTTAAATCATTCACCGTTTTCATTTGTATCTTGTGCCATCCCGGGCAAAATATACCATCCCATTTCCCTGAGGCATTTGGGAATTAAGCAATTTTACTCTCAAACACAGACACAATAAATGCATCACAGGGAAATTCTGGTGAACCAAGTAATTGCGATGTTTTACAGCTGTACCCTCAAGCCAACACCATGATGTAGCAGACAGAGAAACATAGAGAACCAGTTAAAGAGAGGCAGATTGATACAGAGATAAATATAGACAGACAGACAGACAGACAGACAGATAAAGTGATAAATAAACGTCTTTTGTCCAAATTAATCTATCTATCTATAGCCCAACGCCCTAATCCCGCAAACGGTGGCCGCAGACAAAACGCCTCCAAGTCGCTATGTCACCCACCATTTGACTACCCTCCCAGCAACTAACTCCCCTCTCCCTCATATACCTCTCAACTCCATCCCTCCACCTCATCCTCGGTCTTACCCTCCCTCTCCCTCCCTCCACCTCACCTACATGCACCC
Organism: Coenobita brevimanus; assembly: GCF_032717465.1. Lineage (NCBI taxonomy): Eukaryota > Metazoa > Arthropoda > Malacostraca > Decapoda > Coenobitidae > Coenobita > Coenobita brevimanus. The sequence goes on along the minus strand of NC_136970.1, from coordinate 26,318,146 downwards.
TCTTAGTCAGTCTTTCATTCTCCATTCTCTCCACATGTCCAAACCACAACAGTGTATTTCTCCTAATCTTCTCCACCACATCCATATCCACCCCACAACGTTCTTTCACTACTTCATTCGTCAACCTGTCCCTCCATGTCACTCCACATGCTCCTCTCAAGTAGCTCATTTCCACTGCTCTCACTCTTGACTTGTTCCCCTCTTGCAAGGTACATGCCTCGCTTCCATACGTCAGGGTAGAGATCACAATACTGTCATGCAGTGACTTCTTAACTTCCATACTCACCTCCCTATTTCTCATCACTGCTTTCAGTGAACAAACAATCTTCCTTCCCTGCTGTACCCTTTCACGCACTTCATTCCCCAAGGTTCCATCCTTACTCATCACAATACCCAAGTACTTGAATGCACTCACATTCACCGCACTCTCGCCATCCAACCTCACCGTGCATTCTGTGACTTCATTCCTCTCAAACACCATAACTTTACTCTTATTTACATTAACTTTCAGATTCCTCTTCCTACACACTATCCCAATTTCATTCACCAAACCTTGCAACTCCCATTCATCTTCACTCAACCATACTGTATCATCAGCAAACAACAACACCGGAAGCTTCCAAATCTCACCCTCATTCATTAGAGCCAGCCCCACATCCACTGCCCTACCTTGCACCCCCTTTACAACCCCATCCATGTATATATGAAACAGCCATGGAGACATCACACAACCCTGTTTCAGTCCCACACTGAGATCAAAGAACTCACTCAGCTCATCATCCACTCGCATCGTAGCCCTAGCTCCTTCGTACATACTCTTCACAGCACTCAACAATTTCCCCTCCACTCCATATATTCTCAATACCTTCCACATACCTTGTCTATCTATTCTGTCAAAGCTTTCTCCAAGTCCATGAAGGCAGCATATACTATCCTTCCCTTCTCTAGATACTTCTCCACTTGACATCTTAGAACAAATATCTGATCTACACACCCTTTTCCCTTCCTAAATCCCCCTTGTTCTTCTCCAACTAGTTCCTCTGTTATGTGCCTAACCCTATCAATGAGTATTCTACCATATATTTTTCCAGTCCCACTAAGAAGACAATTACCCCTATGGTTACCACATACTTCTCTCTCCCCTTTTCCTTTGTATAAAGGAACAATTATACCTGATTTCCAGTCCTCCGGAACCCTTCCCTCTTCCCAAGCCAATCTACATAACTTCCATATCCACTTTACTACAATCTCACCCCCATACCTCAGCATTTCACCACACACTCTATCAATTCCTGGGGCCTGTCCCATCTTGATCTTCTTCATTGCTTCCACTATTTCCGCCCTACTGATCTCTTCCTCCCTCCTCTCATCTCTCCTTCTCCCAGCCATTCCCCAGCCACTTACACTCGCACTGCTCTCACTCTCTACATTCAACAAATCCTCAAAGTGTTCCTTCCATCTCCTCAATTTCCCTCTCTTCTCCACCAACAATCTATTATTCCTATCTTTCACTCCTCTACTATTTCCCCTTTCACATTGCCTTACTTTCTTTACCTCCTTCCAAAACAATTTCTTACTCTCCCTCCATTTCACACTCAGATTCCTCCCAAATTCTTCATCCACTTTCTTCTTACTCTCCTTCACCAATCTCTTCACCTCCCTTCTCCTGCTCACTCTCATCTTCTTCCCTACCTCTGCTCACTAGATATTCACTATATGCCTTCTTCTTTTGTTCCACAGCTCGTTTCACCTCATCATTCCACAGTGCTGTCCCTTGCACACCCCTGCATCTCCTCTTCACTCCACAAACCAACTCACACGCTGCACCTATCTCTTCCGTGAATATCTTACATACGTCTTCCACCCCTTCCATCTGCTCTAACTCATACCTTCCCAATCTTTCTTCCACTATGCTCTTATACTCTGCCATTCTCTCACGGTCTTGCAATTTCTCCACTCTTCTCACAGGAGCTGTTTCCTCCTGTCTTCCACTTCGTCTCTACCATTTTCATTGCAGCCTTACCTTGGCCATCACTAAGTGATGGTCCGAGATTCCATTCCCCCACCCTCTCCACACTTTTGCATCCACCACTTGTCTTCTCATTCGCTCATCCACACACACATAGTCTATCATTGTCTTTCATGCAGCAAGTTCACCATCCATCCTCCTCATAACCCTCCATGTATACCTGTGGATCATCTTATGCCGAAAGTAGGTGTTAGTTATTGCTAACCCTTTACCAGCACAGATGTCCAACAAAGCACTATCATTCCCATCTACTTCAGCTGGAACACCCCACTGACCAACCACTCCATCCACTCGTACATTCCCGACTTTGCCATTCATGTCTCCAATCAAAAACACTCTCTCACTCCTCTCAAACTTGTCCATACATGCTTCTACACTCACCTAAAACTCATCTTTCACGCTTGCCACTCGGTCCTCTGTCGGCGCATATGCACACACAGTCGCCCACGCTTGTATACCTACTTTCATCCTTACCCATACAATCCTTGCACCCACTGTTCCATACTCACTTATAGTCTCCTTCCACTTCTTGCTTATCATCAGACATACTCCCTCTCTTGCCCTCTCATTCTCATTGACTCCCGCATATATACCTAAACCATATTCCCATTCTCTCACCCTTTCACCTTGTCATTTAGTTTCAGTCAATCCACATATATCCACTCTTGCATCCTCAAGCACCTGAACAATCTCTCTCTCTTGTACTTCATCATTCACTCCTTTCACATTCCACGTCCCCACCCTAAGACTGTCTTTTGTCCGTTTCTTAGTCGTCAAAGTATGGTCCGTCCTGGTCCAAGGCGCTTAATTCACTTGTTTTGTTAGTTCTTTTTACGGGGTGGGGCACTAACCCACCACCAAATTAATAACGCCAAAAAATGTCACAAGTGTGTACGCAGATGTAGTAGCAGCAGTGGTAGCAAAACCTGATTCTGGCAACTCTAGTACATCATTAACAGTACTGTATTAAGTAACATTTGTCACGTTATATTTGTAAGAAAGTATCTTTGTACAGTATACTGCAAAAGAACTACCTGTAGCAGTTGGTGAACTGGAAACATGGAAAAGTAAAGTAAAGTATTGTGCTTATAATTTCCTCGAACCACTGCACAGAACCTTCAACGAAACAGTAAACTTCCAAGTCGATGTGGAAAGGAAGAGAGACGACACTGTAAAATTTGGAATTACAGACTTGATGCCGTCCTAACTGATGCCATTTGGATCAAACTGGACGTAAAAATACTACTGCCAAAATATAACAATGTTTATGTAGTATATAGTCTAAACATTAAAGCGTCAGTATAACAGTCACAAATACAAAATGTGGAGAGCTGATGAAAATGGTCGCTAAACTCACACCAGCCACCAGCATCGGTCGTCAACAAAGTGTCCTCAAAAACTGCTTAAAACGGGATGGGTAAAAACAATGCGAATCCAACTTTTCCTTTCTACCTCGTAATCCAAAATGTCCTATATCAGTGAGTGTAGTGTAGTGGTACTTGGGCCAACCCTACCAATTATTAGTCTAGTGGTACTTAACTAGCCCTACCATTTACTGGTGTAGTTGTACTTAACCCAGCCCTACCAATTATCAGAGGGTGTAACGTAGTGGTACGTGAACCAACCCAACAAATTGTTAGAGAGTGTAGTGTAGTGGCATTAGACCCTCTCTATCAATTCCTACCTTCTTCCTCGCATTAAAAAAAAAAAAAAAAATATTTCAGGGTGTAGCGTAATGGTACTAACACAGCAGTAGTGGTACTTAAGCCTACTCTACCAATTACAGCTACCAGTCAAGGATGTAGAGGCAAAGATCAGTTTTATGTTATAAGGACTTTGTTATGCTGCAGGATTCACTGTGTTAAGTTAAAGCATGATAGACATAATAACAATAGAAATGTATTTAACGGAGGGAGAGGCCATCGATTCTACATGATGTTACTCTTTATACTTTGATTTCTAAATGCCATTGTCATTTTTTTCCTGATGCTGTCAGAAAACCATAAAGCTTGAATTTTATCATTAATGTATACAGGCTGTATTCCTAAACTAGAATCGCTTTATGTTGTGTTATCATATGTATGGGTCAAATATATCTCTTAAACACACACACACACACACACACACACACACACACACACACACACACACACACACACACACACACACACACACACACACACACACACACACACACACACATCATTGCTAAAAAGAAATATAAGGCTTCACTACCGAAAAAAAATAACACCCACAAGTTTATATTCAGCAGTAATGAAGAGCCTCGCTTGAAACATAACGATATTTGGATGTCCTCATTGGCAGAAACGTTCACCAATAAAAACGTTCTCTGGTGAAATCGTTCGCTGACAGAAACATTCGATGGGAGAAATCTTTGCGAAAAGAAAAAACTGGCTTGGTGAAAAAACAGGTGAGTGGAACATGAAGGAACTTGGGAGAGTAAAGGACACTTGTGACGTGAGATAAGTATGAGACAGGGAGAAGGAAGGAAGGGAAGAAGAGTGGAAGAGAGTGGGCAGGTAAGGAGAGACTGGGAGAGATGGAGAATATGAAGAGAGATATTGCAGGGGAAGAGAGAGAAGAAAAGACAATGAGGTTGAATCTCTCTCTCTCTCTCTCTCTCTCTCTCTCTCTCTCTCTCAGCTTTGCTTACGGTCAAGTTTTTACTGACAGAATTTTCCCTTTCCTTCAAGTTCAGTGATCTTGGGGGCTGAGGTGCAGGGTGAGGTTGAACTGCAGAAAGACAGGGTAGTGAGACGGAAGGGAGCAGAGAGAAGACGAACGATGAGAGGTAGGAGGAGGAAAGAAAGAGGGTAGAGAGGGAGAAGGGGAGGGAGAGAACTAACAGGGAAGGTGAGTAAATAAATGAAGTGAGGGAAAGGGAAGAGGGGAAATGAAAAGTTCAGGAACAATACTTGATTACCTCTTCACGATGAGTCCCTTCTAGAGGTAATTAAAACTGTCTTTATATTCCTGGAATAAAATAAAAAAGTCGTCGTACTATGAGGATTAAGACCAGAAGAAATGAGACGCAGGAGATGCGAAGTAAAGAAAAATGGCACAAAATGACAGAGAGGAAAAGAAATAGATAACGGAGAACACAAAATGAAGACAACAGTCACAAAAAAATCAATGGAGACACAACGTAAAACTACAAAAAAGGCAAAAATAACAAACTGTCTACACTGTCAAGTACAAAAAGCGTGGAAGACTAAAAATGAACAAACGAACACACACACACACACACACACACACACACACACACACACACACACATATGTATATATGTGAGTGTGTGTGTGTGTAGAGAAGTAAGTGAAAGGGGAGAAGGGGAAACGGGAAGAAGGAATGGAAGGAGGAAGAGGGTAAGTGATGAAGGGAAGGAGGAAGTGTAAGTGATGAAGGGAAAGAAGAGCGTAAGTAATGAAGGGAAAGGAGTGTTCTAAGCTTTCTTCCCTTTCATTGTCTGCATTTTGTGTTTTATCCCGTTCAGGTCAGGTGTGTCCAAACCAAACCCTAACAAACATACTTAAGTACCCATCCCGCGTTTTTCTGCAAGTCTCGTAATTTATAAGTCTCCCCTTTGTTTACTTTTTCCTCCTCGCACCATCATTCCTGTTCCACCTCATTATTCCTCTCTTATTTCATATTTATTCCTTTTATTTAATTTAGCTTTACTTTATTATCATATATACCTTTACCTCCCGCACCATCATTTCCTCCTCCACTTTAATATCCTTCTCTCATTTCACATTTTCTTTCTTTCTCCTAATGCTTACTACTTTTCCACTCTCACCAGCCGTCATTATCGCGCACCTAGCGAGGCGATAATGTAATCCTTTGCATCTGTGAGTGTGTTTGCTTGTCTGAGTGTCTGGCTGTTACCAAAAAATATCAATATCAAGTAGGTAAACTCTATCCAAACTTTGTAGGCAGTATCCCCGGATATTTGGCTTGTATGTTAATAATGTTGGCAAATCTGCGATGATTTGCCTTCGACCGCCAGAGGATTTTTGCATGAAAAAATTATCTCTAACTTTTCCTTTTAACTTGACATTATTCACCATTGCTATTGTACTCTCAAGGAAGAGAACAGTTATTTAAAAGTAACTATTAGAAATTCTTGAAAGGACTGAAATTCATAATGTTCTTCACCAAAGTAATACCCGACTTCAGGTTTCTGAATGCTAGAGTGATATTTAACTTAGTTGGAATAATAACTAAATGCTTGAACTTTTTTTTCGAGTTTGCGGAAGATGCGATGATATGCCTACTATTGCCAGAGGATTACTGATCTAGTTTTCTTGGGATGGCGGGCTATACGCATTCGTGGGCGAATATATATGCAGGCCACCTCTCTACCGACTGAGTAAGCAAGAATGAACAGACACTGAGGCTCGGGAGATGGAAAGACTGGCTGTGAGAAGCAAAAAAAGACTGAAAAACAGTGGAAAGAAATTCCATTTATATATTAGCCAAAAGCCAAACGTGTTTAAGGATATACCGTGTTGGAAATATTAAAACGACAAGCAGACCAGGAGTACAGTAGAACAAGAAGAGGGAAAGGGGTAAAGAAAAGGGTTGAACGCAAGTGACATTCACAAAGGATTTAGAAGACAACAGGAGGGGAGGGAGAGAAAGCATGACCGTGAGCGCTGGATTAAATAATACCTTTAATTAGATTCACTTGTTGCTTTACTCCCTCTCAACCCTCACAAGAACCAGTAATGCAGAACTGATGGCAATAATAAGGATCAAAACAATACATCAAAGGAAAGGGGCTGGCCAGTAATTATGTTATCATGAGCGCTTACACAGACAACACCATCGGTAAGAGATATACCAACAAAGGCTTATACAGCGTAATAGGAAGATGAAAAGTAAGATATCTAAGGAACATTTATTCTCTCTCTCTCTCTCTCTCTCTCTCTCTCTCCCGATAAGAGGGAGAGTGTGAGAGGGAAGGATGGGGCATAGGATGGGAGGATAAGAACAATGGAGAAGGAAGGAGAGACACGGAGGTGGTGGGTTAAGGACATTGTGATGAAGGGTGTACACTTAAGTAAAAAAAATATGTATACACATGTTAGGTTTAACCTATCCGAACAAAAATATTCGATGATTTTATTGACAGACAGACAAACAGACAAACAGATTTATAGACCTCATCTATTTTATACCAATCTTGTCACTTTGCTCACGGGGTTGAAAAAATTAATGTTTGGCACAACCTCTCTCTCTCTCTCTCTCAGTCAGATACAATCCAACATTCACTTCAGTCTCACGACTCCCCCCGTCCCCCACTTCACCCTTCCTCAATGACTCTCTGGAGGACTGCTACCACAAGCTATCATGGACACAGCAGCATCGGACAGGGGGTACTGGGACAAGGGGAAGGATAAAGAGAAGAAAAGAAAAGTGAGGGGAGAATGGAAAAGTGATGAGAAGAGGTGATAAGTGATGAAAAAGGATAGAGGAGAGAAGATAGAAAAATGAAAGGAAGTTGAGATGACGAAAAGGGAAAAGCTAGTAATGAAGAGAGGAAGAAGGAAGGGAGGGAGGAAAGGCAAAGGAAAGAAAAAGATGGACTGGGTGGAGGGAAGGAAAGATGAAAAGAGGCCGGGAAAAGAGGAGGTAAGGCAAGCAGGAAATTGGAGAGAGAGAAAATGAAGCAGGGAATCTCTAAGTGACAACAACCAGCAGCATTACACTAAGTTAAAGCGGTGTGCTGAGCCACCAAACGATATTACATCAGTGCTATAAAATATTGTCAAGTGGGAGTACACGCTTGCCAAATGTGCCCTTGGGTAAGATGATTTACTGAAGGTGGGGTGTAGAAGAGGGAGGGAGGGAGGGAGGAAGAGAGGCATGCATGCAAGCCAAGCATGAGGTTGTGAATAGGAGTGAAAGGTAAGGGTAAATTGAAACCTACAGAGAGAGAGAGAGAGAGAGAGAGAGAGAGAGAGAGAGAGTATCGCACTTTAATTATCACTACGACCCACAGGGCTGGTAAATGCCTTGGACAGGAATATTATCGTTTTTTTTTTTTTTTATCAATCGATGAGCGTTGTGCTAATGTGGAAGAAATGGTGTGTGTGTGTGTGTGTGTGTGTGTGTGTGTGTGTGTGTGTGTGTGTGTGTGTGTGTGTGTGTGTGTGTGTGTGTAAGAAATTATATCCAATTACAGAAAGATAAAATTACTAATGATACATAATAATGTTACCTAATGAAACACAAAAATGTTACAAGTCAAAAAATGAAAATGAAATAAGAGATGACAAATAATAAATAAAAAATATTGGAATCACGAGAAAAAGAAAATTATTCATCAGACTAATAAAATTTATATTGGAGAAAGAGCAGAAAACAGAAGAAAATTGATATGGAAAATAAAAGACTGGGAATAAACAATGAAATTTTAGTATGAAAATGCTGTATAGAAGAACGAAATAAAAGAGAGGAGTTGTTAAGATTGAAAGCAGATCAGCACGACCTGCCAGGCCCTTCATTTACTGCTTGTGGAACAATAAAGTTGTGTTTACAGTATGTGTGGGGAAGCACCCCCCGGACCAAAAAGCAAGAATGGCCTAGATTTAAAAAAAAAAAAAAAAAAAAAAAAAAAAGAAACTGGAAGAAGAAGGGCAGAACAGTAAAAAGAAAAAAAGTTCTAAAGTGAATAGTACCATATCCAACTCCACAAAGGGGTAACAACAAGGCCTCTTTCATGAGCCCACGTGCGTGAGCGGATTTTAAACCTCTGAAGGTTCCACTACAAACAGGTTTGGGGTGTTGTTTTGTTCCTCTCCACATCACATTTCACAATACTGACACACACACACACACACACACACACACACACACACACAGATACAGCAAACTATACTGGGGTTAACACTGAAAGAGGATGAGAATTAACTCTTTCAACGTAAACATCACCAGCCACTTGTATTGCCAACAGCCTCATAATTACCAAGTTACACAGAGTGAGTGAGATGGATCTGGGACATTCTATTCTGGCTTATGTTCCATAAGACACCGAAGAGGATGACTTTATATCTCCACCAGCCAATGTGTACTGATAAACAGAGCCAAGATAATGAATGATTTACTGTGCAAACCATTGTCCCATTTACTTTCCCTTCCATGCAATAAATTTCAAACTATCACACCAGGCCATACAGGGCAGTGTGAGTGTTGGGTGTGTGTGCCTGGTTGCATCCATAATTGTTTATCATAATGTAAAAAGGTGTATAAGGCTACTGACCACCATACACATTCTTCAATCTTACCCTCAAACAATCCTCTTTCTCTTCTTCAGGTTATCCCTTCCTTTCCATCCTTAGTGCTCTTTTCCTTTACTCACCACATATCACTTTTCCTATCCAAACATTCCCTTTTAACATTCCCTAAAAACTGCAATCCCCGTATGTTCCCCTTCCCAGCACTCATTTCACCTATTGTACCTCCCATAGCCATCACTCCCTTTTTCATTGGCTTCAAATACTTCGTTTCCCTCGCATCTTTTCTCACTATTTAAATCCCACCTCCCACTCCGTTAATCACCTCCACGTGAGAGTTTCAGATTTAGAAGTTATACATGTTAGTTTACACACACACACACACACACACACACACACACACACACACACACACACACACACACACACACACACACACACACACACACACACACACACACACACACACACACACACCTTAAAGCTGTCCTGCAACAGATGACGACGTCTAGTATTCCCACAAGGTTGGCATTTTTCTCACTGTCTTTGGAGCCAACGTGTGCAACTGTGCAGACCAATCCTGGACCCGAAACTTTGCCACACAGACAGCATGTAAGTCCGGGTTTGCTGGGAGAACTCTGTTTTGGTTGTGCCTCCGCTGTCTACGCTCTTCTCTGGCCAGGTCCCAACCGTCTTCGAAAAAATGGTTTCTGCGCTGCAGAGCGCTCGCCTTGTTTTTTGTCCAAGGCATTGGTTTCAGTATCTTTTGGAATGATGCTGCATTACATTTCACTGTAATCCATCAGTATTTAATCTTTTTATATATTTAGCTGTCCTCCTGGATTGCTGCGTGTTGCAGGAAACTGGCCGTTCAGAACTTGGAAAGGTTGTGCTCACCCATGCACAGCATGTGTCCAACCCATTTCAGCTGCTTTTTTAGCCAGCACGGATTCTGTGCTGGTTGCCTTCTCCCACTGGAGAGTTTGCGAGTAAGGGACTTTATCCTCCCATGTGAGTCCTGGTATTAGCTGTAAGCACACACTCCCTTCCGTCTTTACCCTTGCACAATTGTTGACTCTATACACGGGTTTTATCCGCCCCTGTGCGGAGGAGTACAACTCTCTTGTGTGGGGAGGTTCCCCACATGCAGCTCTTCTCAATAGGGTGGAGTCAATGGCTTTTCGTCTCGTTAACTCTCCTCCTCTTACTGACTCCCTTCAACCTCTGTCACTTCGCCGCACTGTTGCATCTTTATCTCTTTTCTATCGCTACTTCTCAATGGTCACTGCTCCTCTGAACTGTCTGCATGCATTCCTCCACCTCTACGAGGGGCTCGTAGCACCCGTCTAGCAGCAAACTCTCATCCCTTTTCTGTCCAACTCTCTAATGGAAGAGTTAACCGTTACTCCCAGTCCTTCATTCATGCAACAGGTCAACTCTGGAACTGTCTCTCTCTGTCTGTATTTCCTGTTTCCCATGATCTCCAGTCTTTCAAACGCAGTGTGTCCAAGCATCTCGAAATCATCGGATCTTGAATTTGGCTCTCTCTTGTATTTTGTTTTTCTCTTGGAAGGAACAGTTATTGCGGTCACTTGTGGCCTTTAGTTCCTTCTTCCTGACATAAACACACACACACACACACACACACACACACACACACACACACACACACACACACACACACACCGCTTGCTGGTGCAGTGGAAACGTTCTCGCTTGCCAACTGGTGGACGGGAGTTCGCGCCTCGCTCAGGTTGCGAAAAGTTTCACTGACGAAGTGGGTGGTTACTGTCCCCCTTGAGCAAGGGGACGGGTGTGTGCGTGTGTGAAGGTCACAGCCTTGCCCTTAGATCGGACTATATCAGCTCTCAGCTCCCTTCCGGGAGGGTCAAAAGCTGACGATCACGACCATCAAGTGATCCTGACCGACCCGGTGAATTACACACACACACACACACACACACACACACACACACACACACACACCAACTTAGGGTTATGGACCTGCCATCGAGAGGTTAAAGAATAGTTTGAAAACAGGGAGCACAGGAGAGGAAAGGAAGGAGAGAAGAAAAGAGGCAGAAAGGAATAGAGGAAGGAAGATAGAAAGAAGAAACATAAAGAGAGAATGAGGCGAGGAGAGGAAGGAAGAAAGAATGGGGAAAACATAAAGAAAGAAGTGAGTAGGGGATAGGAAGGAATAGAGAGTTGAAGAGGAGGAAGGAGGGAGAGAAATGTGAAGAAGGAAGAAGGGAACATGACAGGCAAGATATGGAGGAGTGATGCGTAGAGAGGAATGAATGGAGAGGTGAGACGGAAGGAGGGAGGAAGAGAGAGGCGGGGGATGGGAGAGAAATCGAATGGAGGCAAGTACACAAAGATTCTAGGAGAAAGGGGGGAAAGAATGAAGGTTTAAGAAGAAACAGAGAAAGGAAGTGGGATGAAGGACGGAAGAATGGAGAGAAAAGAGCAAAGGGAGAAAGAAAGTAAGGAGAGGGAGGAGACTATGAGCAAGGTGGGGGGAGGGAAGGAGTGGGGATATAGGGAGGAAGGTGTAGGATAAATTAAGGAACCATGAAAGGGGCAGGACGAGGGAGAAGGAAAAATATTGGAAGCACGAAGGGCGAGGAAACAAAAAGATATATAGAAAGAAGAATAAAGGGAAAGAAAACGAATGGAAAGAGGACGAAGGAAAGAATGAGTGACAATAAAAAAAAAAAAAAGAAAAAAGAAAAAACAGAGAAAAGAAAATGGTAAATGTAGGAAAAAATGATATTAATGATAGAACTCTGGCCACGACTAAACGAGATGGACTTGAAGATTTTATGAGAAGGAAACGATTATACGAGAAGGAGAGAACGAAAGGAGACGAATGGGATGGAAAGGAGATGATGATGGAAGACAGATTTCGAGTAGGTTGATATAGGTGAGAAAATAAGTATGAGAAAGACTAGTGAGTGAGACAGAAATGAAATTAGTGATAGGAAAAATGTAAAAAATCTTAAATGACTTTGGTCGTTTGGAAAAGAGATGATAAAACTCAGAAAATTAAAAGAAAGCGAATGCACTAAAATCTAAAATAATTGTTATGAAATCAATGGGAAGCAGAATTTAAAAGGCAGTTAATCTGTCTATCTCTATCTATTGCCAGACGCCTCAATCCCGTTTGGGGTGGCCAAAAACAAATCGCCTACAAGTCGCCCTGTCCCCCGCCATTTCACTGTCCTGCTCCCAGCTCACACCCCCCCTCTCATATACCTCTCCACCCCATCCCTCCATCTCATCCTCGGCCTCCCCCTCCCTCTTCCCCCCTCCACCTCAATCACATACTCTCTCTTCGTCAGTCTTTCACCCTCCATCCTCTCCACATGGCCAAACCACCTCAGTGTGTTCCTCATAACTCTTCCTATCACATCCACATCAACACCACAACGCTGCTTTATATCCTCATTCGTCAGCCTGTCTCTCCATGTGACTCCACAGGCTCCTCTTAAATAACTCATTTCCACTGCTCTCACTCTTGACTTGTGTCCTTCCAACAACGTCCAAGCTTCACTTCCGTACGTTAGAGTTGGTATCACAATACTGTCATGTAGTAACTTTTTCACTTCCATGCTCTCTTCCCTGTTTCTTATCACTGCTTTCAAAGAACCAGCAACCTTTCTTCCCTGCCGTACCTTTCAAGCACTTCACCCTCCAAACCTCCATCCTTACTCATCACACTACCCAAGTACTTAAACGTACTCACATTTTCCAATTCCTCACCATCCAACCTCGCTGTACATTCACTGACTTCACCTCTTTCAAAGACCATCACTTTACTCTTCCCTACATTCACCTTTAGATTCCGTTTCTTACACACTCTCTCAAACTCATCCACAGTTAATAAAAAGAGAAATACAGAAGCACTTGGCTGAAGGAGATAAAAAAGTGAAACAATAGCAGAGAGTAAATGGAAATACCAAATTAAACTATCGAGAACAAATAAAAATAGCTAATTAAAAATCCAAAGCATCAATTCCATCTACAAAGTGAGGAAGAAAAATGAAAATGAAACCAACAGAAGAACTAAAAGAATATTACGAATCATGAACAAATTGTCTTTAGAAGCATCAGCTTAAATGTATGATAAGTTCAGGGACATATACATATAAAACTGTGTGTGTATGTGTGTGTGTGTGTGTGTGTGTGTGTGTGTGTGTGTGTGTGTGTGTGTGTTCTTTATTATGTCAAATTGCTTTCGTGTTTTATCCTTTTCGCTGCGTGTGTGCGAGTGCCTCCATTATTTAAAATATTTGGCTTTCCATTCATGAACATTCTCTCTCTCTCTCTCTCTCTCTCTCCCTCTCAATAAACACCGCTCCCCAAAACACACACAACTGGCAAGCCGATATGTTTTGTTTCAATCCAACAATTTTTTCCTGTCCTCTTGCACTCCATTCACTCTGTAAAAGGACTCCAACTCCCCACCCAGTTGTTACAAAATCACTATATAAGAAACTGATATGGACACCTCTCACTGTGTCACGCAGGTGGAATCTTTTATCGCAGTCTACCACTCTCATTGTTCCTTATATTACTGCTCTCTCTCTCTCTCTCTCTCTCTCTCTCTCTCTCTCTCTCTCCATTCTTTTTTTTTCATAGCTCCTCTTCTTCCTAAGAATTTCTCTTCGACTCTTAACTTGCATAATTTCTCTTCCTCCTATCCTCCGTGACTTCTTCTGTCATCTTTTGTCCTCTACAAAATCACAGCCACCACCACAACCACCCCCACCAAACCATCACCTTCATCATCGTCATCATCATCATCAACATCCACTCCTTTCTCCATTTTCTGAGTTTACTCTCCTTTTCATCGACTTTTCTTGATATCCTCCTCAGCCGTTACGGTACCTCTCATCCTCCCATTTTTTATTTTTTCATTTTCCTCCACACCCATCTTACACCTGTTACATTTCAATATTTCGTCTGTAGCCTCCACGTCACAACCTAACCCCAAGCACACGAGCGAGCGAGTGTGTGTGTGTGTGTGTGTGTGTGTGTGTGTGTGTGTGTGTGTGTGTGTTTTATCGTGTGTGTTTTATCGTATTGCTCGTTCTACCAAAATCTTCATATTCTTTCGTTTTTTGTTACTTATTCTGAATCATTAATAATTTCATTTCCCTTTTTATATTCTTCTTTTTATATTACCCTCGTACGAGATAAAATTTACTCAGTTTTCTCTCTCTCTCTCTCTCTCTCTCTCTCTCTCTCTCTCTCTCTCAAGTCTGTGTTTCCTTTCTGGTCTCACTGACGCTTTTACATACACTCACTGCATTATACTCTCTTGTACACTCGACCAAAAACATTACCACCACCAGCCTGTCCTTTGGTTTAGTTTCCAGACACTGCATTCTTTCTTTACTTTTTAATTAAGTCATTTTCAAGAGAGTAGAATCCTTTCAGTTTTACACTCCTGCATACTTGTTGTACGCTAGCTTTGTACTCGCATATTCAACTAGATTTCAGACATCTTCGCTCGGAGTCACTATAAGGACTAAGTGTATCCCTCCTCTCCTCTCTCTCTCTCTCTCTCTCTCTCTCTCTCTCTCTCTCTCTCTCTCTCTCTCTCTCTCTCCAACTTTTCACATTCAAATACATACATGTATTTTCTAATGTATTTTCTGCCATCACTGGCCTCAGTACTAACAAAGCATATGGGCCTGATGGGGTCCCTCCTGTTGTTCTCAAGAACTGTGCTTCTGTGCTTACACCCTGCTTAGGCAAACTCTTTCGCCTTTGTCTGTCAACTTGTACCTTTCCTTCTTGCTGGAAGTTTGCTCTCATTCAGCCAGTCCCAAAGAAGGGTGACCACTCCCAACCCTCCAACTATCGTCCAATTGCTTTAACGTCCTGTATTTCAAAAGTTTTCGAGTCAATTTTCAAAAGAATAATTTTAAGGCATCTTTCCTATCACAACCTTCTTTCTGATCGTCAGTACGGGTTCCGCCAGGGACGCTGCACTGGCGATCTTCTCACCTACCTTTCAGACTCCTGGTCATCCTCCTTTCGGGACTTTGGCGAAAGCTTTGCCATTGCACTTGGCATCTCAAAGGCTTTCGATCGAGTCTGGGATAAATCTTTAATTTCCAAACTGCCTTCCTACGGTTTCTATCCTTCTATCTGTGCCTTCATCGCAAGCTTCCTTTCTGGTCGTTCTATAGCCGCTGTTGTAGACGGCCATCGTTCTTCTCCTAGATCTATCAACAGTGGTGTTCCTCAGGGCTCTGTCCTATCACCAACTCTCTTCCTTTTATTCATCAATGACCTTCTAAGCTGTACATCTAACCCTATCCACTCATATGCTGATGACTCCACCCTTCACCTTTCCATTCGGTTCCCGCAACGCCCATCTCAACAGTTACTTCAACAAACAAGGGATGAGGCTATGGCACACCTAATGTCTGACTTGGCTCGTATCTCTGACTGGGGTAAAAATAATATGGTTGTTTTTAATGCATCTAAGACTCAGTTCTTACACCTATCAACCTGATAAAATCTTCCACAGGTATACCCATTAATGTTTAATAATATTTAGCTTAATCCTGCATCATCCTTGGACACGCTTTGGGTTTCATTTACTCGGGACTTATCTTGGAAAGATCATATTACATCTCTTGTAAAATCTTCTTCCAAGAGATTGGGTGTGCTAAGCCGACTCTGCTCTTTCTTTACTCCTGCACAATTGTTGACTCTATACACGGGTTTTATCCGCCCCTGTGTGGAGTACAACTCTCATGTGTGGGGAGGCTCCCCACATACAGCTCTTCTCAATAGGGTGGAGTCAAAGGCTTTTCGTCTCATTAACTCTCCTCCTCTTACTGACTCCCTTCAACCTCTGTCTCTTCGTCGCACTGTTGCATCTTTATCTCTTTTCTATCGCTACTTTAATGGTCACTGCTCCTCTGAACTGTCTGCTTGCATTCCTCCACCTCTACGACGGGCGCGTAGCACCCGTCTGGCAGCAAACTCTCATCCCTTTTCTGTCCAACTCTCTAATGCAAGAGTTAACCGTTACTCCCAGTCTTTCATTTATGCAACAGGTCAACTCTGGAACTGTCTCCCTCTGTCTGTATTTCCTGCTGCCTATGATCTCCAGTCTTTCAAACGCAGTATGTCCAGGCATCTCAAAATGATCGGATCTTGAATTTGGCTCTCTATTGTATTTTGTTTTTCTCTTGGAGGGAACTGTTATTGCGGGCTCTTGGCCTTTGGTTCCTTCTTCCTCGCATTAAAAAAAAAATGTGCTCTGGACCAGACAGACCTAATCACATTCAATCCCTCCGCTCATCCTTCTAAACACTGTTAGAACAGAGACATAATTCCAGTAAATCCTCGCGGTAATTTTTCAATCGCCATAATTTGCCAAACTTAGATCCATCAATTTTTTTCTTAATGCTAAGACGAAGGAGCCAAAGGCTATTGGCCTGTAAATTGCTCACTCCAAGAAAAAACGCAAACAAGATAACAGAGAGCCAAATTCAAGGTCCATTCACTTCGAGATGCCTGGACACACTGCGTTTGAAAGTTGGGAGATCGTAGACAGTAGGAAAAACAGACAGGGAGAGTTCCACAATTGACTTGTTGCATACATGAAGGACTGGGATTAGCGGTTATATCCTGCATTAGAAAGTTGGACAGAGAAGGGATGAAAGTTTGTTCCTTAACGGATGCCACGAGCCCGCCGTAGTGGTGGAGGGATGCAAGCAGACAGTTCAAAGGAGCAGTGATCACTGAAGTAGCGATGGAAAAGAGATAAAGATGCAGCCATGAGGCGGAGAGACAGAGGTTGAGGGGAGCCAGTAAGAGGAGGAGAGAGGGTGAGTTGAAGTGTTGAGAGGCAGGGTTGAGGGTGAGAGAGGGTGAGCTGAAGTGTTGAGTGGCAGGGGTGGGGGTGAGGAAGAGGGTGAGTTAAAGTGGCAGGGGCGAGGGTGTGAGTGAGTTGAAGTGGCAGGGGTGAGGGGAGAGGCCTAAAGGGTGGAGAGAGAGAGAGAGAGAGAGAGAGAGAGAGAGAGAGAGAGAGAAACTGTGTACAGTCTTATGTACTAATGTTATGTGTAGTTTTATATCATGTTATATCCACTTGTGTACCGCGTTATGTGTTAGTGTTATATACAGTTATGTGATATATACCTACCAATGTTATGTGTTATGTACAAGTGTTATGTATAGTTTTATTTCATATACCCACGTGTGTATTATGTTATGAACTAGTTATGTGTAGCTTGATGTCATATGCCCGCCTTAGTGGTGTTTTATTTACTAGTGTTATGTGCAGATTGATGTGTTGTTATATCCACGGGTGTATTGTGTTATGCCACGGAAACATCATTTAGCACCAGTGTTATGTCTTGTTATACCCAGCTGTGTGCTGTGATATGCCACGGAAACATCATAGCATAAGTCTTGTTATATCCACCTGTGTACTGCACTAGTGTTATGTCTTATATTCACTGGTGCATTTTGCTAGTGTTATACCTTGTTATATGTACAGTACCTGTGTACAACACTAATGTTATGTCTTGTTATATCCACCTGTGTACAGTACAGCACTAATGTTATGTCTTGTTATAACCACCTGTGTTCTGTGTTAAACAATGGAAATATCAGAGCACTAGTGTTAAGTCTTATACCCATGTGTGTGCTGTGATATACCGCGGAAACATTTCTTAGCACTTGTGTTATGTGTAGTTTAATGTCTCGTTATATCCACCTGTGTCCTCACATGAGCCACGGAAACATCTCTTAAGGTTTGTGTTGCGGTGTAATCGAGAATTTTAATCCTTCAGCTACGACGACGTGTTTATGTTCCAGACGGTTTTATTAACTTTGGGGAAGGTTTTCGAAATGGACAGGTTAGATACAGTGAGCATAAGCTCCTTGTGCAGTATAAGTCCTTCCTAAATCGAACATATTCGTCTGGTTGCAACAAGCATAAAATTAAAATCACGTCGTTGGACTGAATAGGTTAATATCTTGTTGGTGTGTTGCATGGAAGTGCAGATGAACCAGTTTTAGCAAGTAACACAATCGCTAAATATTCCGTGTAATAGTTATGGACTGATTTCTCGACCGTGAGATCTGTTGTGCAAGCCAACACAACCAAGGAAGTAAATGTCACTGGAGTAGAGCCATTACAGGACCAGCGGGGTGAGACAGGGAAGGGTCAGCGTGCAAGTTGTATAATGGTGTTGCTGCTGCCCTTTTCACCTCATCACTGCCTCCTGTATTGATCTCTTGGATATAATTATTGACAAAACTGATGCTGCCTGTCCCTCCTCATCATTGCCTTCTGCATTGATCTCTTGAATATAATTATTGACCAAACTGATGTTGCCCCTCCCTCCTCATCACTGCCTCTTGCATTATCTCTTGAGTAAGACAATTATTCACCAAACTGATGCTGCCTCTCCTCACCGTCATTATTATTGGTCAGGCTGGACAAGTGGCTGGTAATGGCACTACGGTATCTACAGTTACGTCCAGAACAGTTACCACTACGTGCTACATGGCCTTTGGTTCTATAGTAATTGATTATGAAGAGAATAGAGATGAATAAGAAAAATACAGTAAATCTTATTAATCATACACTAATATAAATTAGTTATGAACAAATAAAAACTAACTTTCATGATAAACATTTGAATGTAAGTAACCACTGGAAAACTTTAATTAAAAAAAAATCATAACGCGGTAAACCATACAGCAATCCATTACTTCAACCATGCTAATATATATTAGACACAAACTGTTACACTGTAAAGTAAGTTAGGTGATTCTATATTCTTTGATTTGCACTTATCCCTGAAGCCACTGAGAAAGCTAAAATAAAACATACAGTGCTATTCCCGCATTGTCTTGCTTTAAACTCAACATCACACACCATACCAACAAAGAATGCCCTGAGTAACATTACTTTTATTCTCTAGCTACAGTATTCAAAGCCTTGTCTTCCAAATTCTGATTGCACTTGATTTTTTTCTTTCACTGACTGTGCGGTGTGTTTGTCTCGTTTCATAGAAACTGTGAATATTTCAAAGGCCTCTTCTTCAAAACTGCTAAGGTTGACTACCTCTCTCTCTCTCTCTCTCTCTCTCTCTCTCTCTCTCTTTCTCTCAAATATTATTAGGAGAAAAGTACACATGTAAGGTAAGCGATGTTTGTGCAAATGTCAGGTAATACCAATGAAAGGCCTGGTTAAGGTTTGATCAGAGATGCTTGGGTTCTTCGTCCTAAGTTTTTGTTTATTATATGGCTGTTCAGAGAGAGAGAGAGAGAGAGAGAGAGAGAGAGAGAGAGAGAGACTTCTTTCTTATTCAAGAAAGAAGGAACCAAATGCCAGGATCCCGTAAAATAGTTCCCTACAGAGGAAAGATAACGGAAAGTCAAAATATAGATCCAGTCATTTCGAGATGCCTGGACACACTGTGCTCGAAAGACTAGATATAATAAGCAGTAGAAAATACAGAGAGAGGGAGACAGTTCCAGAGGTGACCAGTTGCATACATGAAGGACTGGGAGTGGTTAACTCTTGCATTAGAGAGTTGGACGGAAAAAGGATGAGAATTTGTTGGCAGACGGTGGAGGGGTGCAAACAGACTATTCAGAGGGCAGTAACCATTAAAGTAGCGATAGAAAAGAGATAAAGATGCAACAGTGGGACGAAGAGACAGAAGCTGAAGGGAACCAGGAAGAGCCGGAGATTTAATGAGACGAAAAGCCTTTGACTCAACCGTGTTGAGAAGACCTGTATGTGGGGAGTCTCACCACACATGGGAGTTGTACTCTACACAGGGGCGAATAAAACCCGTGCGTAATGCCAACAACTGTGCAGGTGTCAAGAAGGTATGGAGTCAGCTTAGCACACGTAGTCTCTTGGAAACAGATTTTACAAGAGAGGTAATTTGATCTTCCCAAGATAAATTCCGAGAGAATTAAACCCCAAGTATAGTTAAAGAAGATATATTGTTAAAAATTAGAGAATGTATATTGTTAAAAATTAGAGAATACTCCAGCAGAAGACCTTCTTGGGTTGAAAGATGTACGAAGTGAGTTTTCGATGCATTAAAAACAGTCAGATTACTTTTACCCCAATAAGAGATATCAACCAAGTCAGATATTAAGTGTGCCATAGCGTGATTAGCGTCATCTCTTGTTTGTTGAAGTAGCTGCTGAGATGGACGGCACGGGAAGCAAATGGAAAGATGAAGGGTGGTGTCACCAGCATATGAGTGGGCGGGGTTAGATGTTCAGCTTAGAAGATAATTGAAGAATAGAAGAAATAGAATTGGTGATAGGACAGAGCCCTAAGGAACACCACTACTGATAGCACTAAGAGAACGGTGGTCGTCTACAACAGCAGCTATAGAATAGCCAGAATGAAGCTAGAGATGAGGGCACAGATAGAGGTAGAAACCATAAGAGGGCAGTTTGGATACTAAAGCTTTAAGCCAGATTCGATCGAAAGCCTTTGGGATGTCAAGTGCAATGGCAAAACTTGCTCAAAGGTCCAGAAAGGAGGATGACCTGGGGTCTGAAAGGTAGGTAAGAAGGTTGTGATAGGGACAGTGCTTTATTTTTTTAGTTAAGAATAGACTCAAAAACCTATAACGTACGGGATGTTAAAGTTATTAGGAGATAGTTAGAGGACTGGGAATGGCCATCCTTCTTTGGGACAGGCTGAATGAGAGGAAACTTCAAGTAAGAGGCAAGATAACAGAAATAGGTGAAAGAGTTTACCTAGGCAGAATGTAAGCACAGAAGCACAGTTCTTGAGGACAATAGGAGAGACCACATCAGGCCCAATTGCCATGTTAGTACTGAGGCCAGTGATAGCAGAAAATACATAACTGAAGAAATTTTAATGCCAGCCATGAAGAAGTCAGAGGGGGGAGGTGATGAAGAAACAGCACCATTATCTTTTAAGGTAGAACTGGAGAAAGTCTGAGCGACGAGTTCTGCTTCTTCATTAGAAGAAATAACTACTGAGCCATTAGAGTGGAAAAGGGGAGGGGAGGGTGACGAGATAAAGTTGTTAGAAAGGTTTTTGGAAAGATGCTAGAAAGAGTGGGAAGAATTTGAGTTGGAGAGTTCAGAGGATTTAGGTTGAACGAAATCTTTTTTGCAGGGCAAAGAACAGACTTAGCACGATTCTGAACAGAAACATTAAAGAGATGAGATTCAGGAATGGGCTGACTTCGATACCTCTGGTTGGCCTTCTGCTTGTTGTGGACAACGTTAGAAGAAACGTGATTATTATTATTATTATTATTATTTTTTTTTTTTGCATTAGCCACAGAATATGAGAAAGGAATGTACACTGAGAGAATATCCTATGTAATGCCCAGACACACTAAAATTGCTCTTGGACTTGGAAGCAATTATCAATCCATGGAAAATCAAGGTAGCAGTGCAACTTCCTGCCAATCAGCAACTCGATAATTGGGAGGGTCCACAGGATATAAGGAGAGATAGGACAGGTTAAGGTGGTGATCGGAGGAGCCCAGTGGAAAGAAAAGATTAACAGCATAAACAGAAGGATTAGCTGTTAGGAAGACCTCTGTTATGTTGCAATTCTCTCTAGGGCAGTCATGGATGTGCGTAGGGTGCCGTACAAGCTACTCTATGTCATTAAGGATAAAAAAGATGTTGGCTTGTTCACCAGGTGGATCAGTGAAAGGAGAGGAGAGCCAAAGGTGGTGGTGAACGTTGAAATCATCTTGAACAGAGATTTTAGAGAAAGGGGAAATTGCTAGCATGTGTTCCATCCTAGAGGAAAGGTAGTTAAGGAATTTTTCATAATCTGTAGAATTAAGGGATAAGTAAACAGATATAATTTAGTCAGAGAATGACAAGATAGCCGAAGGCTGCGAGTGGACAATTCAGAAGTTTCAAGGTCAGGAAGACAACAGACATCTTTGGCACTGAAATGAGAATAGAGAAAGTAGGAGGATACAGAGTAGGGTTTGTTACTAGTCACCATAGTCAGCTGAGTTTCGCTGAGGAAAACAAAAAGTGAGATTTAGAGGATGAGATAGTGTTCAAGAGAAAGTTTTAGGAAAGGCTGCAAATGTTGCAAAAATGACAAATGAGTCAGACAGTGGTTTCAGGCATCTTGTATGGTCGTCACCGGGTGAAGGGCGGATGGTGGGGCCTTTGATGGTACCCCCTCCCCCTCGGGACTCCGAGGCTCGGTGATATAATGCCATTTTTTGATGAAGTTTGAGTATGAAATGTAGTGTGTAATGTGCATTTAGTTTGGTGATAACGTTTAAAGAAACTTGTACTGGAGACCGTGCTGGTTTACTCTTTGTGTTCCTGAAACACTGAAATAGTTCGGCAAAGGTGGGATGGCCAGAAGCTAGTTCCGAGGCTGATGATATGGGAGCTCCAGCTCTCTCTGTCATCAGCTTTCCATCCGCCTTGGGAGTATCGTCCTACTCGACTAGTGCTACAGCCTACTCAATCACACATTTTTTTCTTTATTTCTTTATGTGTCCGACTCTGGGCAAAGGCTTCAGGGCCTATATCTTGGGGGCAGTAGCCTATCCCAAGGCCCAATAGTCCTCCTACACCTCCACATGTCACCACTTCGGCGCTAACACCCACCGTCCATATTGAATACATGCTAGGGCTGTCTCATACAGGACTGGTGTATTGGTATTAGCGGGGGTATTTTTACGACATGTCGGCGGGTCTTCTGCTAGATCAGGAAAGTCTGCTTTTTTTTTTTTTTTTTTTTTTTTTTAAATGAAATTCAAATCCTTAAACTGTCCCCTGCCCCAGCCAGGATTCGAACCTGGGTCCATCAGGGCTGCAAGCCGCCTCTCTACCGATTCAGCCACCGCCTCACCCACACACACACACACACACACACACACACACACACACACACACACACACACACACACACACACAGCATAGGCTACATCCCGTCCATCAGATATAAGTTACAGTATTATTCACAGAAGCCATTGCAATAAGAATAAAACAATGTTAATTATTGCCTGAAGCGATCTAATCAGATAGCAAGAATTGACAATAATTATAAAGGAGTCAATATTCAAGGGGCCATTGTACCCAAATGAACTCAGCAACTCGACCCTTATAAACCCAGGTTGGTAAGTAATAACCATGTAGAACAGAAACTGGCTTGTGAAAATTAGGACAGAGTTAACTGAAAAAAAAATAAAAATAAATAAATAAAAACAGTTCTCCGTCCAGTTGTGTATCCCCCTCCTCCTCTGTATGGACTTACTACCCAGGTGAATCTATTTGCCTTTACAAAGCAGCACGTACTCTATGTATCTTTTTGTCAGCATATTTTTCCATAGGTGTGCCTATACCAGTGTGTATTTGGCAGTTTCAAACAACACATCGGTTGCATTATGAGTGTACTGATATGCTCTCTCTCTCTCTCTCTCTCTCTCTCTCTCTCTCTCTCTCTGCCAATTCATCCATACTGCTTCCCACACCAACCCCGGGCTGTAATAGCGATAACATATTAAAAGAGTAATAATGGATGGAACAGTAAGTTTGCGTGTGTGTGTGTGTGTGTGTGTGTGTGTGTGTGTGTGTGTGTGTGTGAACGGAACTTGGAGGCAAAGAAAACACTGGAGAAATAAAATCGTATATGCTGGAGTTTTGGCAGGAGAGTCTGGGTGTTGAGGGATTGACGAAGGGACTGAATATTGTGCTAGTGTTAAATAAGGTTTGTGTGTATGTGTGTGTGTGTGTGTGTGTGTGGAGAGAGAGAGAGAGAGAGAGAGAGAGAGAGAGAGAGAGAGAGAGAGAGATTCAGTACTTGTCGGGAATTAGAAAAGAGAAACATTCAGCTGGATCATCCAGGAGGCTAAGAAGAGAGTTGGTGAGTGTGGGAGAATGAGGCGGGAGTGGTGGGCTGAAGTGGAGTTATGGCTGGGAGAATGTTTTGTGGGTGGAGAGAGAGAGAGAGAGAGAGAGAGAGAGAGAGAGAGAGAGACCTGGTGGATGGTTACTGTATACTGTACCGTACTGGGTGGGGTGAGGTGGAGTGGAGTGGAGTGGAGTGAGGTGTGGGTGATGGCAGGGAATTTGTCAGATGGGAGTGGAGTGGAGTGGGGTGGGGTGGGGGTGATGGCTGATGGTATGTTAGATGCTGGTGGAGTGACTGGGGTGTGGGTGGAGTAAGTGGGGTGGGGTTGAGCGAATGGAGTGGCGTGGAGTGGAGTGCGAGTATTGGCTTGGAGTGTATCAGGTGAGGGTGGAGCGGGGTTGAGTGAATTGGTGGTGATGGCCGGAGTATGTTTGGTGTTAGGATGTG
Source organism: Coenobita brevimanus (assembly GCF_032717465.1). Classification (NCBI taxonomy): domain Eukaryota; kingdom Metazoa; phylum Arthropoda; class Malacostraca; order Decapoda; family Coenobitidae; genus Coenobita; species Coenobita brevimanus. The sequence goes on along the minus strand of NC_136970.1, from coordinate 26,293,518 downwards.
AGATGGTGTATGAGAGTAACAAGTTCTTTCTCAGGACGTAACTCTTGACATGACTCCAGCCACGCCATTACTTTTATTCTTTTCAGGTTTTCTCTACTTCGTACCTCAGTCAAGAATAATTATTTTTCCACCCTAAGCTTTTTTACCCATCCTTCTCAGTCCTTGCATAACCAGTAATTTATTTCAGCCTCACAGTGACTGTGTTCACACGGACAGCAACTTGCTTCACCAGCTTAGTCCTTTATTTTACCCAGACTGTCATGAACCTTACCCACCCAGCAATTTACCTCCGCCGGACACTACTTTCCCTTCTCTTTACAAATAAGTAATCTGAGCTAGACAGGTAGAGCGATGGATACAGACAGACAGACAAATACCCGTAGCTAGCTAAATAGATTGGTCAACAAACCGACAGAGACAGTATCCATCCACGGGTCTAAAGAAAAACAACTTTCCTTTTAAATAAACGCAGCAGCTTTCTATATTAAAAGCCATCACTCCATCCGCATCCATAAGCCGTCAGCATTTCTCTTCCTCAGCCTTCTTCCTTTACTTCCCTGTCTTCCGTTCTACCATAACGTTTATCCCTGCGTTTTTCTTGACGTCTGTTTTCCCTCCCTCCTTTTCCCCTCGGCCCCCCTCATTCCTTATCTTTCTCTTTAACCTTCTTTCCCACATTCCCTTTCTTGTGTATCAACATTGCCCTTCCTCCGTTTTTCTCTAGTTCTCTTCCTTCTTTCCAGTCTCATTGTTTCTTCCATATTTCCTCTTCCCTACCTCCGTCCCTTAATCGCCTCTCTCTCTCTCTCTCTCTCTCTCCCTCCCCGACCCTGTATGACTGTTTACATGCGGCATAATCTGTCTGTTTCTGTGTATTATTAAGTGCGTGTCTCAGTAGGGTATGTATTTGTGAACGCTTACCTAAGTGTATTTCAACAGTGTCAATGTGTGTATACTAGGAAGGTGTGGCTATATTGGGTATGTGTTTGCCAGAGTCTGGCAAAGCGAGATTTTTATTGCCTGTGTGTCTGTGTGTGTCTGCCTATGTTTGTTCACACGTGTTTTTGAAGGAACGTTTACTGCGACACACACACACACACACACACACACACACACACACACACACAGACACACACACACACACACACACACACACACACACACACACACACACACACACACACACACACACACACACACACACACACACACACAGTATGAAAGTTTCAGTTATGGAGAAAGGAAGGCTGAATTTCTCCAATAATTATAAGTTTTCTGGCCGTTATGAGAAAGAAGGCGTGAGAGAGTAAAACGAAGGATTAGAGAAATTGCGTGAAAAATAAAGGAAAAGCTAGGAAAACAGGAAAAAGAAAAAGGAGGAGGAATAGGTCAAGGGACAGGGGAGGAAGAGAGAGTGTGGAGCAGAAGGAAAATGAGAAAATGAAGAGATGAAAGGGAAGATAGAGAAGAAGAAGCTGACGGAAGGAGGAGAAAAAAGTAGATGAGAAGAAAGCGGAAGAGAGAAAGAGAGAGAGAGAGAGAGAGAGAGAGAGAGAGAGAGAGAGAAGGGGGGCAGGGAATGAGAGAAGTGTTATTACACAAAGCTGACAAAGGTAAAAAGGAAGAGATTAAAGGAATGACAAATGGATATTAAAAAGGGAAACAATAACAATATCAGCAGCAAAAACAGTACGTTCCAGACAAATGAAAATACTGTGTGGAGAATGAGGAAAGAAAAATGATTAACTATTACGCTAAACTATTAAGGATGATCCAGAAAGAAATAAGACCGAGAAGAAAAACGACGGAAAGACCAAACACACCAAGACTTCAACACACAGGCCAACAAGTAACAGGAGTGAATGAAGAACCTGGGAGAAGCATTTTGTCTGTAGCTGACTTACATAGTTTATAATGATGATTATTACTTTCCACTCCAGCACCGTAAAATTCTGGCAAGTTTCGTTAGCTCTGAAGCATCTGAGAAGAGCTAAAAGTTTCTTTTTGACACCACAGAAATAAATTTGGCTTCCAGACCATCGAACACACTAGATAGTGGAATTGCATTCCAGGCCTATGTGAATTTATTATTGTGCCACAGAGTTTGTTAAAGTAAAACAAAACCCGTGTCTTTGCAGCAAACAAAAAAGTGTGTGTGTGTGTGTGTGTGTGTGTGTGTGTGTGTGTGTGTGTGTGTATGTGTGTGTGTGTGTGTGTGTGT
>NC_136970.1:26236297-26286297 GCF_032717465.1 Coenobita brevimanus | reverse complement strand
TGGCATTAAAATTTCTTCAGTTATGTATTTCCTGCTATCACTGGCCTCAGTACTAACATGGCAATTGGGCCTGATGTGGTCTCTCTTGTTGTCCTCAAGAACTGTGCTTCTGTGCTTACATTCTGCCTAGGTAAACTCTTTCACCTATTTCTGTCATCTTGCCTCTTACTTGAAGTTTGCTCTCATTCAGCCTGTCTCAAAGAAGGATGGCCATTCCCAATCCTCTTACTATCTCCTAATAGTTTTAACATCCCGTACTTAATAGGTTTTTAAGTCGATTCTTAACTAAAAAAATAAAGCACTGTTCCTGTCAGAGCCTTCTTTCCAGTCATCTTTTTGGGTTCCACCAAGGACGCTTTACTGGAGATCTTCTTACCTACCTTTCAGACCCCTTGTCATCCTCCTTTCTGGACCTTTGAGCAAGTTTTGCCATTGCACTTGACATCCCAAAGGCTGTCGATCGAATCTGGCATAAAGCTTTGATTTCCAAACTGCCCTCTTACGGTTTCTACCTCTATCTGTGCCCTCATCTCTAGCTTCTTTCTGGCTGTTCTATAGCTGCTGTTGTAGACGACCACCATTCTCTTAGTGCTATCAGTAGTGATGTTCCTTAGGGCTCTGTCCTATCACCAATTCTATTTCTTCTATTCTTCAATTACCTTCTAAGCTGAACATCTAACCCTGTCCACTCATAAGCTGGTGACACCACCCCCTTCTTTCCATTTGCTTCCCACGCCGTCCATCTCAGCAGCTACTTCAACAAACAAGAGATGACGCTATGGCACACTTAATATCTGACTTGGTTGATATCTCTCATTGGGGTAAAAGTAATCTGACTGTTTTTAACCCTGGAACGCATTTGAGAACACTACTGTGATCCAACTTTGGCCACATGGCCCTTGCTTCCTATGTGGCCCAAGTGGGTGGTGTTCTCAGTAGCTTCCTAAAATGATGCGCTGTGTCGGGTGAAGGTAGTTGGTGCATGCTCCTAGGCTAGGTTTTTCATATAACACAGGTGTGGGCTATAAACGTGTCCACGAATGTGTTACAGTACTAGACATTTAGTGCAAGGACTTTTCTTTGATGTTTTTTTGCCAGGAGACTGGGAGTCAGCCAGCTGCCCCCCACACCCCCCTACTGCCCACTGGTCACCGGACATCAGAATCCATTCATTATACTCGTTCTTATAGTCTTTACTTAATTTTTTTTTTAATTATCTTTAGTTACCCCTGGAGGATTACACTATCGTTTATTTTTTATTTTTTTCTGTCAGACCGTAGTGCTAAGAGTACATTTTAAGTTCGTACCTTGTAAGTTTAATAAAAACAACTCCAGGTATTTCTTTTTTTAATTGGTACACAATAGTGACCACGAATGTGGTAGCATACAAAAAAAAAATCGAATGTGTTCCAGGGTTAATGCATCGAAAACTCACTTCATACATCTTTCAACCCAAGAAAGTCTTCTGCTGGAGTATTCTCTAATTTTTAACAATATACAACTCAAGCCTACATCTTCTTCAACCATACATGGGGTTTAATTCTATCGGAATTTATCTTGGGAAGATCATATTACCTCTCTTGTAAAATCTGTTTCCAAGAGACTACCTGTGCTAAGCTGACTCAATACCTTCTTGACACCTGCACAGTTGTTGGCATTACACACGGTTTTATTCGTCCCTTCGTAGGGTACAACTCTCATGTGTGGTGAGACTCCCCACATACAGGTCTTCTCAACACGGTTGAAACAAAGGCTTTTCGTCTCATTAAACCTCCGGCTCTTACTGGCTCCCTTCAGCTTCTGTCTCATCGTCCCACTGTTGCATCTTTATCTCTTTTCTATCGCTACTTTAATGGTTACTGCCCTCTGAATGGTCTGCTTGCACCCACTACGGTCTACCAATCAATTCTCATCCTTTTTCCGTCCAACTCTCTAATGCAAGAGTTAACCACTCCCAGTCCTTCATGTAAGCAACAAGTCACCTCTGGAACTGTCTCCCTCAGTCTGTATTTTCTACTGCTTATTATCTCTAGTCTTTCAAGCAGTGTGTCCAGGCATCTCAAAATGACTGGATCTTTAATTTGACTTTCCGTTATCTTTCCTCTGTAGGGAACAATTTTACAGGATCCTGGCATTTGGTTCCTTCTTTCTTGCATAAGAAAGAAGTCTCTCTCTCTCTCTCTCTCTCTCTGAACAGCCATATAGTAAACAAAAACTTAGGACGAAGAACCTTAGCATCTCCTTTCACTGATCCACCTGGTGAACTAGCCTACACCTTTTCTATCCTTAATGACCTAGAGCAGCTTGTACAGTACCCTACCCGTATCCCTGACCGCCTTGGAGAGAGCTCCAACATACTTGGCCTCTTCCTTACTACTAATCCTTCTGCTTGCACTGTTAATCATTTATCTCCGTTGGGCTCCTCCGATCACAGCCTTATCACCTTAACCTGTCTTATCGCTCTGGTACAGCCTGTGGACCCTCCAAAGAAACGTCGTCTGTGGCACTTTGGAGCTGGGGATTGGGAGGCCCTCAGGCAGTACTTCTTTAATTTTCCATGGAATGATTATTACTTCCATGGCCGGGAGCCATCTGAGTATGCCCTGTGCATTACGGAGGTTATTCTCTCGGGCGTGGAAGCATACATTCCCTTCTCATATCCTTTGACTATTGCAAGATTGAATTGGTTTAATCACGCTTGTTCTAAAGCTGTCCACAACAAAGAGAGGGCCTATAAAAGATACCAGAGAAAACTCACCCCTGAATCACATCTTTTATACGTTTCTGCCTGGAATCATGCTAAGTCTCTTCTTCGCTCTGCTAAAAATAATTTCATCCGTACTAAATGCTCTCACCTCTCCAACTCGAATTATTCCCGCTCCTTCTGGCACCTTGCCAAAAACCTTTCTAACAACTTTACGTCATCATCCTTCCCTCCTCTTTTCTCCTCTGATGGGTCTGTAGCAATTTCTTCTAGTGAGAAAGCAGATCTCTTTGCCCAGACTATCTCCTCCAACTTCACCTTAGACGATTCCGGTGCTGTTCCTCCATCACTTCCCCCCTCTGACTTCCTCATGGCTGACATTAAAATTTCTTCAGCTGATGTATTTTCTACCATTGCTGGCCTCAGTACTAATAAGGCATATGGGCATGATGGAGTCCCTCCGGTTGTTCTCAAAAACTGTGCTTCTGTGCTTACACCTTGCCTTGGCAAGCTCTTTCGCCTTTGTCTGTCAACTTCTACCTTTCCTTCTTGCTGGAAGTTTGCTCTCATTCAGCCAGTCCCAAAGAAGGGTGACCATTCCCAACCCTCTAACTATCGTCCAGTTGCTTTAACGTCCTATGTTTCAAAAGTTTTCAAGTCAATTCTTAACAGAAAAATTTTAAAGCATCTTTCCTGTCACAACCTTCTTTCTGATCGTCAGTATGGGTTGTCAGGCAAGCTCCACTGGCAATCTTCTCACCTACCTTTCAGACTTCTTGTCATCCTCCTTTCGGGAAAGCTCTGCCATTGCACTTGACATCTCAAAGGCTTTCGATCGAGTCTGGCACAAATCTTTAATTTCCAAACTGCCCTCTTACGGTTTCTATCCTTCTATCAGTGCATTCATCTCTAGCTTCCTTTCTGGTCGTTCTATAGCCGCTGTTGTAGACGACCATCGTTCTTCTAGATCTATCAACATTGGTGTTCCTCAGGGCTCTGTCCTATCACCATCTCTCTTCCTTTTATTCATCAATGACCTTCTAAGCTGTACATCTAACCCTATCCACTCATATGATGATGACGCCACTCTTCACCTTTCCCTTCGATTCCCGCAACGTCCATCTCAGCAGTTACTTCAACAAACAAGGGATGAGGCTATGGGACACCTAATGTCTGACTTGGCTCGTCTCTCTAACTGGGGTAAAAACAATCTGGTTGTTTTTAATCAAAGACTCAGCTTTTGCACCTATCAACCAGACAAACTCTTCCACAGATATACCCACTAATGTTTAATAATATTCAGCTTAATCCTATATCATCCTTGAACATGTTGGGGTTTCATTTACTCGAAACTTATCTTGGAAAGATCATATTACATCTCTTGTAAAATCTGTTTCTAAGAGATTGGGTGTGCTAAGCCGACTCTGTTCCTTCTTTACCCCTGCATAATTGTTGACTCCATACAGGGGTTTTATCCGCCTCTGCGTGGAGTACAACTCCCATGTGTGGGGTGGCTCCCCACATACAGCTCTTCTCAATAGGGTGGAGTCAAAGGCTTTTCGCCTCATTAACTTTCCTCCTCTTACTGACTCCCTTCAACCTCTGGTCACTTCGCCGCACTGTTGCATCTTTATCTCTTTTCTGTCGCTGCTTCAATGGTCACTGCTCCTCTGAACTGTCTGCATGCATTCCTCCTTCTCAATGACGGACGCGTAGCACCTGTCTAGCAGCGAACTCTCATCCCTTTTCTGTCCAGTTCTCTAATGCAAGAGTTAACCGATACTCTCAGTCCTTCATTTATGCAGCAGGTCAGCTCTGGAACTGTCTCCCTCTGTCTGTATTTCCTGCTTCCTATGATCTCCAGTCTTTCAAACCCAGTGTGTCCAGGCATCTTGAAATGATCGGATCTTGAATTTGGCTCTCTCTTGTATTTTGTTTTTCTCTTGGAAGGAACAGTTTTGCGGGCTCATTGCCTTTGGTTCCTTCTTCCTCACAAAAAAAAAAACAGACGAATATGTTCGAATTAGGAAGGACTTATACTGTACAAAGAGCTTATATTCACTATATCTAACCTGTCCATTTCGAAACGTTTCCCCAGAGTTAGTAAAACATAAACACGTCGTCGCAGCTGAAGGATTAAAATTCTCGATAACGCCGTTCCACAAACCTTAAGAGATGTTTCTGTGGCACATGGGAGGACAGTTTTTTTTTTTTTTAATAATGAATGGAGGAAGGAAAAACAAAGTGGAAAAAAATAAGTCCACGTGCTTAAAAGCATCCTCCATTCGTAAAATATTTATAAAAACTGGATTTTCATTGAAGTGGATTAAACATCTGTGGGAAATAACTCCCAGGAAGTGAATTCCAGAGAGTAGTAGTTCTGGGGATAAATGAATTTTGACAAGCAGAGGTTCTGCATTGCGGGGGAGTGTGAATTCATGGGCACTCCCAGCTACCCGACTATTTTGGGAGAAAATGTGAAGGGGAGGCACAATTGCAGCCAGTTCGTCAGAGCACTTACGGTAAAAATATCGATAAAATAATGCTATAGAAGCAACATCTCTACGTACTGATAATGGAGCAAGGTCCTGCATAATGGCAGGATTATTGATTAACCCCTCCGTGGCCGCCGGCGCCGAATGACGTTTAGCCGATAAATGGCCGCCGGTGTCGTTTGAGCGCAGCGTGTAAAAAACTGCAAAAATTTTTGGGAAGTGAGTGAACGTTCTGAACTTCTTCACACTGACCTACACTACGTTCCCATACACTCCATCAAGCAGTTCAGAGCCTGCTGCTGTGATGAGTGGATTTTCGATTTTTTAGCTCCTGGCCATGCCTAATCACCCACAACTACACCCATTATCTCGACCCAGGCAGAACATATCATCTTTGTCCTCTCTCGCAAAACACACACAACCACCTGTTTACGATTATGAAGTAATACTGGCACATACAAAACAGACATGATAATAAGTGAAAAATACATTTTTGTCTTGGTATCTTTACTTATTTGCTCAGGTTTGCTGTAATGATTTGGATCATATGATGCAGTGCAACTTGTAGAAAACTGTGAAAACCTTCAGGAGGTGAACGAAAATCTGGGACATGAGACTGACCTTGACTTCACCCTCTCACACATCATCTGTCAGTTCACCACCTGCTGTCGTGACGTGTGGATGCATGAATTTTTCGCTCATGGCCATGCCTAAAAACACATAGTTACACCCACCATCTCGACCCAGACAGAAAATACAATCTTTTTCCTCTCATGCAAAACATACTTAACCACCCTGATTACGAGACAGCAATATATATTGCGAAAATAACAAGTTAAAATGATAAAGATGAAGGTAAAATGATAGAGAAAGATGAACATGTTATGACGGAAAAAATACGTTTTCCCCCGGCTGTAAACGTATTTATTTCTGCTTTGTATCTGTATTAGTAATAATTAGACTTATTCTTGGTTCTGAAACTGCATTACGATTCTATTTTTAGCCATGCTCGTGGTGTGGGAGCTAGAAGTTGCGACTCAACTTCGGTATTGCTAATCGGATTTGACCCTCCACTTTATTCTCTAGTGGCAGAGTCTAACCTCGGAGGACATGCAGTTTTCTCATTTAGGACTGAAAATTAAACTCTTTCGCTCCCTTTTCCAAGCATGGGCACAACGATAACTTAAAAAATAACTCGAAATTACCATAAATATATCAAAAAGGTGAAAATGTATTCATAAACTTTTTTTTTCTGCCATTCCTGACAGATTATGTACTGAAATCATTCGATATCATCATATATATGCACAACATTTCAGCACCACTCGCATTGTTTTGGGAGGTAAAAAAAAAAATAACAACACCTAGTGCCCAGTTGCGTTGTGGCAGTTCCCTGAGCGGCAATATCGGTTGCCGATATTTCTACAACTTCCGCGCTTCATTGCAAGTCACAAAAGTGCAAATGGGATTTGCACTATTAGGTGCATCTGAACTTTCTCTTCAATATGGCAAGGAAAAAAAATCAATTTTCGAAACTTCAAAAAATGGCCCCGGCGTCGGCCTGGGGTGCACGGAAAATTCCGGGCCTTCGGCCACGGAGGGATTAATCTAATGGCTTTATTTTGAATTTTGTCCAACTGCCTCAGTGCAACCGCTCCACATCCACTCCACAGTGGTGAACAGTATTCGATCTGAGAACGCACATGACTTTGGTATATTGTGGCCATCTGCTCGTCAGTGAAGAACTCACGAACTCTGTACTTAAGTCCCATTTTTTTGGAAGCATTTTTAGCAAGGGATTTAACAAGCTGTCCAACTTAGGTTGGGGTTTAGAGTAACACCTAGGATATCAATTGTAGTGGATATGGGAATATTGACTTTATTGAAATTATATGACAGTCTGAGGGATTCTTTCTGTTGGAGAAATTAATGCATTTAGTTTTCTGAGCATTAAATGAGACTAGATTTGTTTGTCCCCATTGATTAATTTTAGAAAGGTCCTGGTCCAGAGAAAATTCTGTGTTTATTTCGGAATTTATAATATCAAATTGTGTAAAGGAGGTACTAAGTGTAAAAGAACTAGGAAGGGTCGAGTCATCAGCATAAGAGTGAACTGGGTTGTGAGTGACAGATAGGAGGTCATTTATATGAATGAGAAAAAGGGTTGGCGCCAAAACTGATCCCTGAGGTACGCCAGCATTTATGGAATGAAACTGAGAATAAATTCCATCTACCATGGCCCGTATCTTTCTATTATGAAGGTAAGAAGAAATCAGAGGAACCAGTGATGCAAGACCATAGTGTGACATCTTAGACAATAAGGCCCGGTGCCATACTCTGTCAAATGCTTTTGATATATTTAGTGCTTTGTGTATGTTTCACCGTGTTGGTCTAGTGTTTTGTTAATCTGATGGGTAAGAAGGTAAAGAATGTCTACAGTTGAACATTCTTGTCTAAATCCATACTGCCGATCGTTGATTAATTTATCGATTTCTAAATGCGTGATTATGTTTTTTTTTTTTTTTTTTTTTTTATGTGTCCGACTCTGGGCATAGGCTTCACAGCCTGCTATCAAGGCCCAGCAGTCCTCCTACGTATCATACACCTCTGCATGTCACCACTTCGGCGCTAACACCCACCGTCCATATTGAATACAGGCTAGGGCTGTCTCATACAGGACTGGTGTATTGGTATTAGCGGGGGTATTGTTTGTTAATTAGTGTCTGAAAAACTTTACCGAGAATGGAAGTTATTGCAATTGGTCTATAGTTTGATGGATCAGAAGTTGCCTCCTTTTTAGGAACAGGATGGATATTTGCTTCTTTCCAAGAGGCTGGAAAACTTGAGGTACGGATGCATAAGCGGAAAAATTTTGCTGATACAGGAGCCAACACTGAGGAGCAATTTTTAAGTACTATTGAAGAAATTTCATCTGGACCAGTAGCTTTGTCTGCTGAGAGATTCTGTAATACAGCTTGTACGTATCTTGTGTGAATCATGAAAGGAGGTATTTGAGGGGAATCAAAATAAAGTACAGGAATATTGTGATTTCCTGTATGTAGGGTTGAGTTTGTTGAAAAAATGTCTACCAGAAGTTTGGCTTTTCCACATGGGTCACTTACTAGATTTCCACTGGGGGACTGTAAAGGTGGAATGGAAGAGGTGGTAGTGAAGTTAGTTTTGAATGAAGTAAGGGTTGATCAGAATATTTTGTTATCATTTGGGTTGTTTGTTAGCCTGTCTCTGTAGAAAGTTTGATTTAGAAAGATTGATAATAGTTTTGGCATGGTTTCTAATATTTCTATAACAGTGAAAGTCTTCTTTGGTTTTAGTTCTTGTATAAGTATTATAGGCTTTTGTTTTATGTTCTTTTACTCTAGCACAATTGTGGTCAAACCATTTAGGAGAATTACGGCCATACCACGTTGAGTACACCGCTTCCCGTTCGATCAGCGAAGCTAAGCAACGTTGGGTCTGGTTAGTACTTGGATGGGTGACCGCCTAGGAACACCAGATGCTGTTGGCATAACGTTCTCCCTACGTGTCAAGTGGGGTTGGTGGAGGATTAGTGCCCCTCCCTGTAAAACAATTAACTCTAAGCCGTTGGCCACCCCGTTTGGGATACATGGCGTCTGGCAATGAATGAAGGAAACATCTTTTTCTGTAACTACGATGGGGAATGAATGTTTCCATGCTGACTTTAATAAAATCCTGTATTGGACCCAATGTGGAATTTGCACCTTGGGAGAAAAAGGAGGTCCAAGGAACATCCATGAAAAAATTATGGAGACCCTCCCAGTCTGCCCTGTCATAGTGCCATTTAGTCACCACGACAGATTCAGGGCAGGAGGGTGTGGTACGTGTTAAACTGGTGGCTTGACTCAGACAATGATCAGATGATCCGAGGGGGGACTTCACTTTGACATTATAATTATCTGAATTGGTTGTTAGAAACAAGTCCAATAGGTGGGGATTTTGATCTGGGTTTTCTGGTGCATGGGTGGGTTGACTGACTAACTGGGTGAGATTAAATGAGTCTGCAAATAGCTCACATTCAAGACCAGAGTCATCAGTTCTGGCTGAATAAGTGAGCCATTCAACATTATGGATATTAAAATCACCCAGATGCAGTATTAATGTTGAGGACACTTAGTTGTGAAGACAGAGAGTCAAAGGCTCTGGAGGGGCATTAGAGGAACGATAAACACAACAGAAATACTTAATTTTGCCAAAAGAATTTAATTTGTATATGGAATAGTCGAAAAAAGGACAATTGAATTTAGCAATCGTCTTCAAGGCATTTTCTGATTTAGCAAGGCAACATACGCCTCCTTTGGGTCTGAAATTTTGAATCAAGATATAACTAGGAAAATTAAATCTAGCTAAATCAGAGGTGGAGCTTACTCATGTCTCTGTCAAAAATAGCAGATCAGGGGATTCAAACTGGAGGAAATTTTGAACAGAGTTGATGTTGGAGTGAAGTCCCTTATTATTGCAAAAGGAAATTGTACTGCACTGACGAGCAGATTTAGGGTGCCGCAACACTGGAGGTGGCACAGTCAATTGATGACGACCGGGAGGGTGCTGTGCAGATGACCCAGCCCTGCCGGCGGTGGTCACCCAAGAAACCACCGCACTAATGCCCAGTATAGCAGCAGCCTAGGTTCTTTTTATGGGGGGGAGAACAGGGATGTGTTGTGGAATGTGTATGATATGTAATGACAAGATTGGTGTTTTATGGAGAGAGGATAGCTGGTTTAAGGCAATGTGATATAATGTGGATGTGTGTGTTGGAACTTTTTTGTTTGATGGGAGAAAGTTTGAACCCGAAACCATAAGCTAATAATATTTACTATCCACAATTTTGTCTCCTTTTGGCACATGTGGGGTGCGACAACGTTGCCATTCTGAGGAAGAAATAGTTTACCCTGTCACTCCTGCTTTTGACACCACCTGGAAATAGAAATTGTGAGAGTGAGAATGAGAAAGTGGGGCAGACAAAATAAGAAAGGGCATCGGAGAAAGCGCATATGTGGGAAGTATTAAACTAAGACATTGAATGTGATAGGAGATGTGAGGAAGGGATGAGAATACGAAATTGCATAGAGAAAGAGAGAGAGGGGGGGGAGGGGGTCAGGTTGTGGCGTGGGTACACAGGAAAAATTGATGGGTGATGGCAGGTGGCGGTGGGGGTTAGGGAGTTGAGAAATATGGAGGGAAAAATGAAGAGTAAGAAGGAAATGGTTGGAAGGAATGTAACAAATTGTTCGAAGGAAAAAAAAAAAAAAAAAAAAAGGGAGGAATAAAAAAAAGTGTGTGATGATTTTTCGAGAAGAATGAAGAGAGCAAACTGTGGAGCAGAAAGAGAAGAGAAGAAATAGACCTATTGTGGGTAATAAAAGGATAATAAAATCATGAAAGTGGAGTAAGAGATAAGGAGAGGAAATGAAGGATATGAGAATGAAGGAAATGAGAGAGAGAGAGAGAGAGAGAGAGAGAGAGAGAGAGAGGGTGAGAGGAGGAAGTACTTGAGAAGTTGGAGAGGGAGAGGGTCCGAGTGGCAGTGTTGTGATGAAATGTAGGACAGAGAAGGAGGAAGTTTGTGTGTGTGTGTGTGTGTGTGTGTGTGTAAATTTGTATGTATTTTATTTTCTCCTGGCCTACCTCTATTTATATACCGATCTGTTAATTAATCCATCCTTTTCCAGGCTGTATCTCACCCAAGGTGACTGTGAAAAGAAGTCTCCACACCGTACCCTGACTCAATTAATGCAGTGCTTCATTCCGTCTCATTCCAACCTCCTGCATGTACCACAAAACTTTAGCCAGTCTCGAGCTGCAGTAACTCACCACCCCAACCTAACACAACCAGTCTGATGCACACCAACGATCCTACTCTCTGTGATACCTTGTTTATTGTTTTTCCTGCCTCCATCCTCTTCTGTCGTTTTTGTACTGTCTCATACATTCATTGAAATATTGGACTTTTTCTGCACGTGTCACCTTCCACAGGAATAGAAATAATAGCAAGACTGGATAAGGAGTCGGATTTTGAAAATATGGAAGTTTTATTTTTTATTTTTTGAAGAAGTTTAAAGGAATGGCGTTATTTATACGAACATTTGTGTGCTATAAAGGGGAGAAAGAGCAGCAGTGAGAAAGTTAAGGGACAGAGAGAAAAAGAGAGGATAGAGAGCAAGAAAAGGAAGGGAATGGTAAGGATGAGAGTAGGAGAAAAGGAGAACAAGGGGATTCGAAAAGCAAGAAAGAAAAGCGAATCGAGGTCAGAACAACAGAATGATTTATAGATATATGAGATGGTAGAACATATGAATAACGAGAGACAACAGAGAGAAGTTAAGGAGAAAAAGAGAGGATGGAATGTAAGATCTGTGTGACATGTACATTTATTTATCTCTTTGTATCTCTCTCTTTCCTGTCTGTGACCTCACCTCCACCTCCCCTGCCTTCCCATCACTCATTATAATTGAAGTGAACTGAATGTGTGTGTGTGTGTGTGTGTGTGTGTGAGAGAGAGAGAGAGAGAGAGAGAGAGAGAGAGAGAGAGAGAGAGAGAGAGAGAGAGAGAGAGAGAGAGAGATGCTCTGATGGTTATAATCTCATTATTTCCGCCAACGAATTTGGAGGTTATATTTTCACCTATGTTTGTTTGTCCACACGATATCCCCAAAAGTTCTCAGTGAATGTCATTGATTTTCTGTTGAAGCGTGGACTATGGGCCAAGAAGAATTAATTATACAGTATTTGGGGGCTGATCCGGATACTATGTATCCCGCAAAATATAAGTTCTCAATGAGCTTCAATGAAATTTCGTGGAAGGGTGGGCCATGGGCCAAGAAAGACTTGATTAAATTTGCGGGCGGATCCAGATCCGGCATTGGCGGAGGTATGCGCTCTCTGAGTGTTTTCCAGTTCCAGACTTTGGCCATGTCAGGATGTCTAGCCTCCCCCCCCCCTCTCTCTCTCTCTCTGTCTGTCTCTCTCTCTCTCTCTCGTGGCCTTATGATGATGAATGACCTGGCTTGACCTTTCCAAGAGTCATTTCCCTTGAGTTACGACCGACACGCTGGGTCATGGAGTGTTCGTTGTTGTTTTTTCTTTGTTTGTGCTGGACTGGTTGCCGGCGTGTTGTATTACACATTACTCTATACCTTCGGATTATGCCCATAACACTGTTTTTTTTTTTTTTTTTTTTTTTTTTTAATGGCGATGTTAAACTGCGATGTGGTGTATTGCACATTACAGTATTCTGTCTTAATGCCAATAACGCTGGGTATTTTTATGACCATTTTAGGCAGGCGTTGTGACATGATGTATTGTGTGACTTGTTTTGGTGATTTAAGAAGCTGTTTTGGCTTTCACTCAAGAAATGGTAAGAATTTATGCATTTATCTTTGTTTGCTTGTCCTGATATTATTTACAAACCAGGACGTCCATGATGCAGTTTATGGAGTTGGAGGTACTGGCATTGTTTTTGACGGAGGGTGGGAGGGGAGAGGGGTATTGGCAGGTGACCACCCACGAACTCCTGTCTTCCCTGTTGAGGAATTGTATTAAGGAGGAGATGGGGGAGGGGGGGAGTGGTGGGGAGTAGTTCACACCTACAGTATGTTACAGCATAATGATAGAGAAGTTCACCTGTACTTCCTGTCATATGCCTCTCTGTTTCAAGAGCAGGTGTTGGTGAGGAAATGTATATTCACCTCCCGGTGAGCATCTATCGGTATCAGATTTAGGAGAGAGGTCATCTAGCCATGAACCAGGTGGTGTGGAATGTGTCCTCTCCTGTCCTGTCCTTCTCATTATAGATGCCTACATTGGTCTCTTGAGCAGAGCACTAACCAAGTTTCCTCCAGGTCACCTCTATGATTTCTGCTAGCGAATGGGGGCGTCATGACCATATAAAATAAAGAAGCCAAATATATTAGTATATCATCTCCACCCGCCGCTCACTTCGACAAACACTTTATTATCCTCACCTCTGCCTCACTCATTCCTCACCTCGCCACCTGCACATCACTTTGACACACACCTCATTACCCTCACCTTTGCCTCACTTTGCCTTCAACTCCTCACCTCACAAGTAGTACCACACTTTGACATACACCTCATTAACCTCTCCTCCGCCTCACTTTGCCTTCACCTCTTCACCCACATCCAAGTCGAAGCCATTCGTACTGTAACTCACAAACTACAAATGAGTCGAGTCGTTTCTTGGTGGTTGAAGTCATTATGATAATTGCCCACCGCAACTGTAGTTGTTCTTATTTTAATCGTCTTTAACACAGTACGAGTATGTATAATAAAATGAGAGAAATGGAGAATAGATGAAGTAGACAAGTATAGGGTACAAGAAGTAAAGTGCAGAAAATATGGAGTCATTCTCGAAGTCTGAGACGAAATCTGTGGAAAACTGCATATGTACTCTTCCAGCCCTTCAATCCCTTTTACTATTGCCTGCCTCACTAGCCTCCCTGCCTGGCTTTCTTTTCCACCATCGAGCCAGCCTCTTTCGATGAAAAACACCAGCCAGTTACAGCAGAACCCCAGAGTCAACCAGCCTCATTCACTATGTGAACACATGCTAGAAATGTGGCTACTGAATTTGGTATTGCAGTTTTAGTGTCTGAGAGAAAAAGTTATCTCATAATTTGTCATAGCCAGTGGACGGTGATTGGGCATATCTGTATGAAAAAAAAAAAAAAAAATGACACTGTTTCCGAAATAATCACATTATCAAAGTCATAAAGACTTTGTAGTTACTTGTAGAGAAGTATATTTTAGACTTGTGGTCGAGCGGCTTTTATATCTTGTAGTAGTTTCCCCACCAGATGTCATGTAGTGACGGGAGAGGTAAAGAATAGTATGGGACTATTTTTATTTGTCTTGGAAATATTAAACAGGTATAAGAGTATAAGTCCCGGGTAGCTACCTCCCTGTCTCGCTATCTCTCTCTCTTTCTGTTCTAAGGCTAATCTCCGTCTCGACCTCTCTCTAGGGTCGCTTGTCTCCTTCTAAACTCTCTTTCCTAAAATCTGGTGTAGTAGGGGTGTGTCACGTATGTTCCTCATGGCAACCAGATCTTTCTCACGAGAGGACTGCTGACAGCTAACTGCATCATCTCCTTACTGGCCGCTGTCGTCAGCTTTCCTCCGTGTAAGCATGTTTAGCGCTGCTCGATTCTCGCAGACACAACACCTTCTCATCATTTGACTTCCTGCTTCTATCTGTTTCTCTATCTATCTATTTATCTATCTATCTATTATGTAGTCCTATATTTGCTCGGCCGCGCGAAAATGGCGTACCATCGACATTTAATAGTTATAATATATTAATACATACTACATACACATTATAATGAACTTATAAGCTAATTAAGTGAAATACATAATATTGTAAAGTAACATAATTGTATGAATATTGTATACATATATTATTCATAGTAAATAGTGATTATTCAGTAATATTACATTTTAAATAAGTTGAATACATATTGGAATAAATGCATTAAAGTAAATTATTTAACTGTAATACAGTATGTACTTGGGATATTATAGTGAAATGCATACATGCAAGAATAAAAATAGTTTAAAATTAAGATTATTGTAAGAGTTATTAATATTTCATTCAAAGATAATGGTACTGGTCTGTCATATATGGGTCATTCTTCTTTGTGTTATTATTATTATTTTTTTTTATATATAATTAATACTATATACAAAATATATACACTTCATTCAGGGTGGTTAACTGTGATGTTAACTCTCCCCCCACTAAACAATGACTCCAAATTAGCAATTCTTGCATGCATTCTGTGCATGGCCAACAGCAATACTGCAACTACAATGCAGATGATTATAAAGACAGAAGGTGCTTGGCTATACACATAATATGGGTTGAACATACTCAAACTCAAATCTTCCCAGGGCTTCATTGTTTCATTGATCAGCTGCATAGTTTCAAACTTAGGCGAAGTCAGCTTAATACTTGTGCTCATGTTTAAGTTCATATCAGGCAGTGGGTGGAAATGTTTGTGTGTATGGTTGATAATGGCGTTGTGATTGATGGTGGAAAAAGTAAACATGGATGGTGTAAATACCGCACAGTAGTCTGGTGCTATGTATAATCCTGAGGCTGATGTATGAGATGGTGGTATATCTGGACAGACTATGTAAACTGATGTGTTATGAGGGAAATAAAAAAACTGCGAGTGTCCAATGCGTTGATGGTGTACAAGTTTATCTGGAGCAAAAGTGAAGTTGCAATGATGATGAATATTGTTATTACTGATGATAGCCATTTCACAAGGGACCGTATCAGTAGGCTGAAACGTGAAAATGTACGCAGGACAAAGATGAACAGCATGTAAGGATAAAGCGGCACTTTCGCTCAATCGTTGACTCACTTGCGAAAGTGACAGTGTCTCGTCTCTTGGAGACCATGATGAGTTCGGTGTCTGTGTTGATGTTGATGATGACCAAAGTGTTGTTGTTTCTATAGGGGAAGGGGTGTATTTGGTATACTGTGAACAGGTCTTCCGTGATGAATGGTACATGAACTATCACTGATGTTGGTGTTAGTGTTGCTTCCAAGTACGGGTAATATTGCATAAATTCCCTACTGCGGAACAATGGCCTCAATTTATGTTTATGTATGCCTTGACTAACTATCTGACGTAGCTCATGAACTGGGAGTAAGTCATTTGTGATCTTGCCATCACCAGCATTCGAAATTCCTTGCATAAGTGCCCTGAAATGATCTCTAGTGTTCTCTAGTTGTAGTAGAATCGTGTCAATATGTTCTGTGATGATGGAGAAGTGCTGGAAAAGAGTAACGTTGCCCTCTAAGTCATTTATTTTATCTATACTCTCGAGAGCTACGTTTTCTGCTTGTTTCAGATTTTTCACAATTGTCTTCATTGCCGAGTTCTGTCCTGTGATGAATTTATCCTGGTATGTTAGTACCTGAGCTATCTTATTAAATTTGTTGTTTATTTCTTTAAGATCATCCTCTGTAGCCAATCCAAAGATGTTCCCAAGAATTGCGCCGCCCAGATCGAACAAACCGCGCTTTTGGCGAGTACGTGTGATGTTGTTCCTGTCGCTCAGCACCTCCGTTCCATAAGATGGGAGATCTTGGATCATGACGAGCATAGTTGACTTCGCCTGTTCTAGTTTCCATTTCGCTAACTTCATTTCATCCACTTCCTCGGTGATATGTGATTGTGAAACATAATTCCCTATCTTGAAGTCCAGAGTTCGCATCGGCGTCGCAAGTCTTTCTACATAAGTAGGTAAGTCATACAAGTAATCTAGACTTATTTCAGTACTCATGACGTCCTTGACGATTGTAGTCGTGGCCGTTGGAGCTATGAGGCATCCTTGTCGTACTATATGCTTGGGGTCTAGGTGCGCATATACTCTTACTATGTATAGGAGAATCCATAGCATAAGTCCCTTCATCGTAACCTACCGAAAAAAAAAAATCTATTAATTTCCTATAAAGCTGTGGTTGATGATAGTGATGATGTGCGTTACGGTTGGCTGTTATTTCATTTATAGAAGGAGTTTAAATCGATATTTAATTCTCGTAAATGATGTACTGTAGATTTCATTGGAATAGTTGCACCTATGTTCGATTGTTTGGTATATGACCTTAATTTCTTTTTGTAATCATTGTTGTGTTCTTGCTTGGTTTCTTGAGGTACGTTCACCTGTTCGGTTGTATCCGAGGCTGAATAATTATGTGATAATTCCCTTGAAACTCGTTTTAAATGGTCAATATGAACTTGTTTTTCCTCGCCACTTGAAAGTGACTTAATTAAAACTTTGTTTGCCTTTATGTTAATTACTCTGTATGGGCCCTCAAATTTAGGGGATAATTTATTGTCTCTCCTATGAATGACTCCGTAAACAATGTCTCCTAAGCTGATAGGTGAATCTTTTGCCTTCTTGTTAAATGCCTCCGTCATTTCTTCCTTGGACATCGTTAATTGTTTTTGCACTCTTTTGTGAATGTCCTGGAATTCACGTAAACGGAGTTTAGAGTAATCATCGTAATTGTATATAGGCATGCTGTCACCTTCTAGGAGCTCATATGGTAATTTTTTATCTGTGCCATATATAATGAAATGTGGTGTGTCACCAATGGATTTATTTATAGACCCATTAATGGAGGCCTCTACTCTGGGAATCCAATCATCCCAGCTTGCATAATTTTCACTGAGAATGTGTCGTAGCACATCCAATACCTTTTATTTTGTCTCTCTACCAACCCATTCGATGCTGGGTGATAGGCCAAAACGTTAACCTTTTTGATGTTGTATTGTTTACATATTTCTTGTAAGATCTCAGAATTAAATTCTCCTCCATTATCACTTATTAATACCTTTGGGGTAGTAAAGCGACATATTACATTATCTGTTATTGCCTTTGCTACTGTCTCTGCTGTCTTATCTTTAATTGGAGCTAAAATGACATAACGGGAAAAATGATCCGTTGCTACGAATAAGTATAGGTTATTATTGTATGATAATGGCATCTTGAGTAAATCAACAGCGACAACGTCCCATGGTTGATGTGGTACAGGGTAATTACCCATCGGTGCAGGTGTGATTGGGTATTCTTTGTGTTCTGCACATGATTCGCATCTGTCTATATGATTGTTTATATCTCTTCGTAATGAAGGCCAGTAATATAATAGCTGGGCTTGGTTGAATGTCTCATCCTTTCCAGGGTGTCCTGCATGTGGGCTGTCGTGTATCATTCGTAATACTTGGGGTATCATGTCATTAGGTACTACCAACTGGTTAGTATTTCTTTGGCGTTTTGGTTGTTTAGAGTTAATTTTGTATAATGTATTATAGACCATTGTGAATTGTTCAAGTGGGACATGCAGTTTGGGTAATTGTATGTCATCTCCACTTTCTAACTTGTATATTACTTTTGACCATACTGGGTCAAGTCTTTGTGCCTTTGCGATATCCTCGTGGTTTGGGATATTTCCTTTGAGATCTAACGCCGCAACCTGAATTGTGTTCGGGTTCCTAGATAATGCGTCAGCTACTATATTCATTTTACCTTGTATATAATGTATTTGGACACTGTAGTTTTCAACTGTACATTTCCATCTTGCTCTCCTCCCAGAAAGGAGTTTTTCTTTAAACATACCCACCAGTGGTTTATGGTCGGTGAATAAGTGGATTTCGTAACCATATACCAAATCTCGAAACTTTTGTAATGCAAAAATCACTGCAAGTGCCTCTAAGTCTGTAGTGCTATAATTTTTCTCCGCACCTCTTGTTTGTCTGCAGGCAAATGCAATTGGTTGATTCTTTCCTCTTTTATCTTCCTGCATCAGTACAGCCCCTAATCCTTTAACTGATGCGTCTGTACAAATAAGAAATGATTTCGTGTAATCTGGATATGCTAAACAAGGTCCATTCGTTAGTTTAATTTTTAGATTGTTAAATGCCCTTTTTTGTTCTTCTTCCCATTGGAATACAGCATCTTTTTTGAGTAGTTGGAATAGAGGGAAGGCTATATGAGAGAACTGTGGTACGAAGGACCTATAGTACCCAGCCAGACCTAAAAATTGTCTAACTTCGTCAGTCGTAGTGGGTTCTGGAAAATCTCTCACTGCCTGTATTTTGTCATCAGTGGTGTGAATACCATCAGAACTTAATTTGTGGCCTAAGAAATTTATTTCCTTAAAGCAAAATTTGCATTTAGAAAGTTTAATTTTTAATCCAGCATCACTAAGCTTTTGTAAGAGTAAGTCTAATTTCCTGAGATGATCCTTAATATTCTTCGTTGCGATAATAATATCGTCAAGATAAACAAATATTCCTTGTCCTAAATTCCGGACAATACGTAATTCATAAGACGCTGGAACGTACCGGGGGCTGTCCTCAGTCCCATTGGCATTCTTGTATATTGATAATGGCCTCTGTTTGTTGAAAAGGCAGTGTATTTACGTGACTCCTGAGATACCGGAATCTGATAGTATCCGTTTAGGAGATCGATGGTCGAGAATATATTATTCTCAGGACCAATATTCTGTAGTACATCACTTAGCAATGGCATGGGAAATCTGTTTGGGATTGTGTGATTATTTAGTTTACGGTAATCTACTATCGCACGCATTTCTCCATTTCTCTTGGGCACAAAGAAAAGGGGAGCGTTCCACGGAGAAACTGAAGGCTCAATAATTCCAAGCTTTAACATTTCATCGACATACTGATTTGCAAGTGTACGTTGGGAGTGTGGTATGCGATAAGCTGGTACGAAAATTGGTGGTGTTTCTGGGTGCACATTAATCATGTGATTAATCAAGTTAGTACACCCTAATTGTTCTCCGGGCAATGCTACGGTGTCCCTGTGTGTTTCCAGCAGGGTTAAGAAATCATTTTCTTCGTCAAATTCACCTGAGTGAATTAAATTCTCTTTTATTCTTTCTCTATCCGTAGATTTGATCTCACTTGTTACTCCACCAATATTTATTTCCTTCACAGGGGCGAAACATTTTTCAATATTAACTATGCAAGTTCCCTTCTTCAACTGAACTTCCCCATTCATGTGATTAATAATGAATATCTGAGTTAGCCCTTCGTCGTTCGTATGACATAATGCGTTTTCTACTGACAATCCCTTTACTTTACATAATTCTTTTAAGACAAGAACAGTACTATTCCGTAATTTGCTCTTTATGGTAACCTTCATGTATGAATTAGGTGGTATAACCAAATCATTAGTGAGATGGGCTGGAAAAATTGATAAATCAGTACTGTTATCTGGGTCACTAATTCTGGAGGATGGGGTTGCTGGTGTAAGTGGATCTATACACTCATCTGTTTGTGTATGTTTGTTAAAGCCTTTAATATTACCAATTCTTTTTGGCTCTCTTCTACCAATCGGTGAGGGCTCTGAAAGTATTTCCTCTATGAATTCATTATCAAAGTCTATTCCATTCATTTGTGGGAGTATAGTTATGTTCTCAGTTCTCATGGATCTTGAGCCCAGTAACATATGAGCTTTAATTGCTAAGTTTTCAACGATATAGAACAATGCAGAGAATGGTCTTGTAGTTTCTGTGAAACTGAGATTTAATCTTATCATACCTTTTACTGTAATCTCTTGACCATCTACTGTGTATAATTCTAAATCAGCTTCATCCAGAAAAGTTACTTTCTTTTTATTTTTAAGAATTCTATTTATTTGTTCATGTGTTATTAAGTTCACTGGAGAGCCTGTATCTAAAAATAAGGAAACGTTTTGATCCTCACATACAGCTGGTATCAAGATACACTCATTTCCCAACATGCCTCCTATGTGAAGTTTAACCTTGTTCTTCTTTACGTTTGTTCGTTTTTTGTCATGACTTGGTCTTCCCCCGATTTGAACATAGACACAATTTTTTCTACTGTTTTGCAATCACTAGTCCAGTGCCCTTGGTATCTATGATGCCTACAGTAAGGACCAAATCCTTGTGTCTTTTGATTATCCTCTTTTGCCTTGATAAAGCATTCATACCTTGTGTGTCCTGGTTTTGCACAGTAATGACACAGAATGGACCTATCCCTTGACTGTGACCTACGAGGTGATTTCCCATAAAAAGTGTTGTTTATGGCGCGAGACCTGCTCGGGCTGCGCGAAAACTTATGAAACTGCCTGTAGGAAGGCGTGTGGGAACGAGGTCTAGGCGTCTTTGTTTGTTTGGGCTGCCTCATTTCTGGTCGCGATCGATTTTGTTCTCTGTTTGGGGTCGGTGTTGATGTTTTCACAGCTGATACTGTCTCAGGTACCCTGATTCTACCAGAATGTGCATGTGTGTCGACCACACCTGCTTTACTGCACTGCATCTCTACCTCGTTCATTAAGTCTAGTAAGCACATTCCCGGGGTGTACGCGATTGTTTTGGCGATCTTAAGGGTTCTATCAGGTAATTTACACAAGGCAGCTACATAACCAATGATGTCCACGACGAAGTCTGGGGACATCTTTCCATCATCTGTTATCCACTTAGAATTCTCCAGAGTAGCTAATAGGGTTCTCTTGATTGTGGAGACATCAGCAGTTATTTCACTGAGCACATGGTTTGTAGTGTGCTCCCTTACAAGATCTACAATTTTATGTAATTCTGGAATTATACCTGGCAAGAAGTTCATACCTCCAGAAAATTTCTTCAGAAATTCAGTTTTAAATTCATCATATGTCCTAGCACGATGTAGCTTATCGGAGTGCAATAAATTGCTTGCTGGACATCTTTCCTGGCTTATGCAAGATGAAAAAATAGCAATTTTCTCTTGTTCATCTAGTATGTGGCGCTTGATGATCATTTGTTCGCACTGACTGATTAATGAAATGACATCAATGCGATCCTTGTCTGTGCCAGAGAATTTTGGGGCAGTCTTATCCTCGTGATATACAAAAACGTGAGGTGTGGTTTTTAGATCAGCAGTATTTGGTTCTTGATTCATATTTAATGATTGCCCTGTTAATTCAACTTGTACGAGTTTATCGTTATGTGAGGGAATGGTAGAATATGTATGACCGGACCGGTGAACCCTGTTAAGTATATTGGCATACGTATTCAAGGCAGCTGCAAAGTCGATACTCTCTACGTCTGGAGGGGTTTCCCACTCATCATCCGAAACTCCCGTATTTGTTTCCTTATCTATAACGTGTGGTGTGGGTTGTACAATGGGTGGGCTGTCTCTTAATTGTGAGTCTGATGTTGTGGCAATTTGTGTGTCATCTGGTATTAACGTGGGTGGTGGCGAAAATATTCCTGTCATTAAGATATGATGTTATGAAATACGCCTCTTGTTTATTTATGTCCTAGCAAACTAGATGAGTAAATAGGTTGAATATAGCTAATTTTAGCACTGAGAAGAAATGAGCAAGTATAATTTTACCCACTTGATACAGATCGTAGAGGTGTGTCGATACAAAAGTCGATCTCGGAAGAAAATACAGGTTTGATTGAAGATCTCTTGATAATTCTAGTGGTGTGTTGATGGACGATATTACTCAGGAAACTCCATGGCCTGGTATTTGTAGTGGTTAACGGCTGTTCCAAGCAAACCTCAGCATAGAACGTCGAATTTCCAACTTAACTGTGAAAATAAGTGAATATGAGTAGGAGCTATGTGAATAATGAATAATGAGTAGTGGGTGAGAAGTGCCTGGTGTCAGTCACACGTTGCTTGGCATGGCAGACTCGCGTTGTGATGTCATCTCAGCACATGGTGACGTCGGCTTCCCACACTGGTAGCTGTGGTGAGTGAATGAGTAGCGATGAGTAACTTGAGTGAAGACGAGTGAGTAAGATGAGTTGTGAGTCGTGTCTCACTCTTCGTTTGTTTGTTCCCTTTATTCTATGTGGAAGTTTTCTCGGTCCTTTTCTCTAGTGATTTATTCGTTGTGGGATGAAGACTGCCGCTACTTGTAGGTGCGTGTAGAAGATTATACAGACGACGTAGAGTTGTTAATTGTAGTTGATTGTAGATGGCTGTAGACTTTGTAGAACTGAAGCTAATCTTGTAGTCTCGGTTGCTTTTGTAGAAATTTGCTTTTAATTCGGAGACGATGTCCGCAGATTTGCTGGTTTGTCGTTAAGCTACGTGCAAGGCGTCAAGTGATCTCTTGACCTCTGCATCAGCGTAATGATCTGGGAGACGGAGGGGGCAGGACGGAGAGAATACTGTCAGGAGCTGATATTGTTGGTTGTTTTCAATCTTGATATTTTGTAGGAATTTAATGTTGATTCGTAGACGAGGTTCGTATACGTTCGCTGCTACCAAATGTCATAGAGACTTTGTAGTTACTTGTAGAGAAGTATATTTTAGACTTGTGGTCGAGCGGCTTTTATATCTTGTAGTAGTTTCCCCACCAGATGTCATGTAGTGACGGGAGAGGTAAAGAATAGTATGGGACTATTTTTATTTGTCTTGGAAATATTAAACAGGTATAAGAGTATAAGTCCCGGGTAGCTACCTCCCTGTCTCGCTATCTCTCTCTCTTTCTGTTCTAAGGCTAATCTCCGTCTCGACCTCTCTCTAGGGTCGCTTGTCTCCTTCTAAACTCTCTTTCCTAAAATCTGGTGTAGTAGGGGTGTGTCACGTATGTTCCTCATGGCAACCAGATCTTTCTCACGAGAGGACTGCTGACAGCTAACTGCATCATCTCCTTACTGGCCGCTGTCGTCAGCTTTCCTCCGTGTAAGCATGTTTAGCGCTGCTCGATTCTCGCAGACACAACACCTTCTCATCATTTGACTTCCTGCTTCTATCTGTTTCTCTATCTATCTATTTATCTATCTATCTATTATGTAGTCCTATATATTGTCACATTGTTGCGCTGGAATGTGAGTAACATTTAATTTCTCTGGTCGCTGTGTCAGCCTCGTCAAGTCCCAGTGAGAGTGAAGGGTTGGTGTTTGGTCAACAGGCTGGAGTCCTGCAGGATTATATGGCTTCACTGCTGAGCCTGTACCGCGTCCTGTGATGCAGCCCAGTGGAATGCGGTATTTACTGTATATGTACCGGGTATCATTTTCCAGTGCAGTGCACTATACATGTCCATCATATTCTAGTGCTTGTAATTCATCATTATCAACTATTTTACCGAGGACGTGAGTTCTGTTAATTTCAGAACATAAAAGATGTCTTCATCATTTTCCATTTCAGTCATTATCACCAGGGCGTGGTTATGATAATCTTACAGTGGTATATGATTTATGGTAATGTGTTGGATGTTTTGTCATTATTACCAGGGCGTGGTTATGATAATCTTACAGTGGTATATGATTTATGGTAATGTGTTGGCTGTTTTGTCATTATTACCAGGGCGTGGTTATGATAATCTTACAGTGGTATATGATTTATGGTAATGTGTTGGATGTTTTGTCATTATTACCAGGGCGTGGTTATGATAATATTACAGTGGTATATGATTTATGGTAATGTGTTGGCTGTTTTGTCATTATTACCAGGGCGTGGTTATGATAATATTACAGTGGTATATGATTTATGGTAATGTGTTGGCTGTTTTGTCATTATTACCAGGGCGTGGTTATGATAATATTACAGTGGTATATGATTTATGGTAATGTGTTGGGTATTTTCCACCGTTAGGCACTTCTTTATGTACTTGAGAGGGACGCCTACATGTGGTGGCACTGATAAAACACAAGAAGTATATGGACGTCTCGAATGTCCGTATCCATCACCAAAATGTGGATGGTGGGTGACACACACACACACACACACACACACACACACACACACACACACACACACACACACTTTACTTAATAAACTCTGTCCTTCTAGTACAGAAGACGACGGCTACTCTATTCATATGTTTCTCAGTCTTTGGTGCCAACGTGTGTGACTGTGCAAACCAATTCTTTATCCGGAAACTTTGCCACACAGTTGGCATGTCAAGTCCTGATTTGCTGGGAGAACTCTGTTTTGGTTTTGCCTCCGTTGTCTGTGCTCTTCTGTGGCCAGGTTCCGAGCTTCTTCTAGATCAATGGTTCCTTCACTGCAGAGGGCTTGCCACTGCTTTCTGTCAGAGGCTTTGGTTTCTAGATCTTTTGGTACGATGTTGCATTCCTTAGTGTTGTCCTTATATGATCTCTCCTTCTGTCCCCCTGGGTTACGACGTGCTTCAGGGAATTGGCCAAACAGAACCTGATGGGGAGGGAGGTGCTCAGGCATGTGGAACACGTGTCAACCCATCTGAGCTATTTTTTAGCCAGCGTGGTTACTCTACTAGTTGAAAGTGCTTAGTGAAGAATTTGTGAGTGAGTGACTTCATCATCCCATTTGAGTCCTACGATGCATTGTAAGCATCGGACGTGAGAAGAGTCAAGCTGTTCGTTGTGACGCTGGTAAGTACTCCACGATTTAGCACTGTATACCAGGGTGGAGTGGCATACAGCAAAATAAACTGATACCTTTCTCTCAATTCTCAAGTTGGTGTTTTCGAAGAATCTGGATCTGAGACCGCTAGAAGAGGCTGAGGCGTGATTGATTCATGCAACAACTTCTACCTCAATGTTATGTTTATCTGTGAGCATATTTATAAGGTAGGTAAAATTCTCCACCTGTTCTACATTTTTTACATTTATCTGAAATGCAAGAGGCTCAGCTGCGTTGTTTCTGTGAGATATTATTTCAGTTTTATTGATATTTATTCGGGGACCCATTGCAGGATATATGTTGGAAACAGTGATGAGAGACTGTTGCACAGCTTCAGGGGCATGTACAAGGAGAGCACAGTCATAACCATATCCAAATAATAAGTTACCGTCTAGACGGAACTGGATTATAATTCCATCATCAGGGTTCATATGTTGGTGACTTCAAAGGGGGACTGTAGTGGGATAGGTGTTGAAAATAACAGAAGTCAGGACACATCCTTGCTTTGTGCCCACATCCACACTGAAGGGATCAGATTTGCTCCCACCTACAGACACACGAGCATTCATATTGTCAAGCAGACTTTTCAGAATGGTAAGAAATTGGTTTGGAACTCCAAATTTTGAAAAATCATTCCATAAAAGTTCTCCGTTGACAGTGCCAAATGCTTTTGCAAGATCGATTCTGCTCATGGCATTTCTCTTGTATCTGTCGGGCAACAAAGATCATATCACAGGTACTTCGTTCCTTCCGAAATCCACATTGTGTTTCAGGGAGTATTGACTCAGTCAAATGTTTTGTCAGTCTGGACAACATTACCTTGGCTAGTACTTTACTAGCATTCACAAGGAGGGAGATGTGTCTGCTGTTGTCACATCAGCAGCCCCCTTTCCATTTGTACTTGGTTACAGTATGAGAGGTAAACCATTCAGATGGAATTTGTTCTTGGTTCCAGATAGACAGTATGAGATTATGAGGGCTCTGGTGAAGTAACTGGCCATCATCTGTAATCAGTTCAGTTGGTATGCATTGGGGCATAGGTACTGATGAGTGTTGTATATTGGCCCTTAGAAAGTGGTATGTGCCGGGACATCAGCCTCTCTGGTACGCCCACAGATGTTTCTTGGTTATTCTGTAGAAGGTTGCTTCGGACAGCAAAGCTAATACCATGGTTTCTTCTTACAATGTCTGGGTATGCTCTCCAGAGAGGGGCGAGTCTCAGACAAGGCAGCACTGTCAGTGTTGTACCATTTCAGTTCATAGGCAATAAGGGCAGTTCTACGGCGTGGTCTTGTGTCGTGGTCAGTATCAAGCAAGGTTCGTCTATTCCAGGTAGCAAGAGTCAGAGGGATTCCTTTGGTTTTTCGACTGCAAAGTGGAATAATTTGACAGACGCGGTTATCTGCCCAGGTGGTGCACAGCAGCGATCACTGGGCCGATGCCGCCTACGTGCAAGACTTGAGCTAGCGACTTCCAGCCACATCCATGACCTGTCACTGTCACCCTCTCCTGTTGCCATGGGTCTTTTGTTTTGATGAAAGATGAGTTGGAGAGGCGGTGAGTATAGCAGTGGGCTTGCGCAATGAATGGATTTGGTGTTATGGTGAGGGTGCGCAGTCCTTGTTATCACATTACTTTGCCCTTCCCAGCTTGTGATAGTGCCATAAAGATTCATAACGACCATCTATTGAGCAGGGCTACAGGAGACTGCCGGAAGCTTTGTCTGTCGAGCCCCGCCTTCCGTGGGACTCCACTCACGGATTTTTTGTTCGGGGTTTACTCTCCGTAGCCTCGAACCAACCATGGGCAATCCACGAGACAGTGGACCTGGGAACACTTGGTCTGACCCCTTACACACACACACACACACACACACACGCACACACAGCCATCACCAGTGTGCTCAGTAAAATGGGGCACACACATACACATCCATTCCTTCCACCTCTGACATCTTTGAAATTCCCGTGTTCACCCCATTGACAGAACGATTTGGCGTTAAATAGAGTATTTCCTAATGCCTGGTGAAGAGAGACCACTTCCTCGACGGCCTCAATTTTTTAAATAGGGGTGCAACCTTTGTCACGTGTACAATCCATATCCTGCTATTATTTCATCCATCTATTGCTTTTTTATCCATCTATTTCCATCCTCTGTCAGTTCATTTGCTTCCTTAATTTTCCTAACACACACACACACACACATACACACACACAAACACACACACACACACACACACACACACACACACACACACACACACACACACACACACACACACACACACACACACACACACACACACACACACTTCCTCCTTCCCTGTCCCACACTTCATCACAACTTGCTACTCTGACCCTCTCCCTCTCCAAGTCCTCAAGTACTTCCTCCTCTCACTCTGTCATCGGAAGTTATTATTCTCTCTCTTTCTCTCTCTCTCTCTCTCTCTCTCTCGCTCTCTCACACACACACAGGAACAAGGGTAACTGTAAAACCGTTAAAAGTTGTTAACTACGTGATGCATGGTGGGTGGTGGAGGCAATGGGTGAGGTGATGGAGTAAACGGCACGTAGTGGGGAGGGGAAATGTGAGGGACTTGGGAGAGAAGTGGAAATGTGAGAGCATCATGGATGAGATAATGGAGTA
Source organism: Coenobita brevimanus (assembly GCF_032717465.1). Taxonomy (NCBI): domain Eukaryota; kingdom Metazoa; phylum Arthropoda; class Malacostraca; order Decapoda; family Coenobitidae; genus Coenobita; species Coenobita brevimanus. The sequence continues at coordinate 26,258,504 of NC_136970.1, read as the reverse complement.
AAGAGCAGGTGGTGAGGAGGAAAAGGGTTGGGTAGGTGGGGAGGAGGGGTGGGGATGTGAAAGAATAATGGGCGAAAGGATGGAGTAAAGGACAGGCGGTGGGAAGGGAAAGGTGGGGAAGCTGGGGTGAGGTGGGGATGTGAGAGAATAATGGGTGAGATGGCGGAATAAAGGCCAGGTGGTGGGGAGGGGAAGGGTGGAGAAGTTGGTTGGGGAGGTGGGGACGTGAGAGAACTGGAGATGTGGATGGTCAGGTATAATAGCGCACTAACTTGTCACACCAACCCTCAGTCAGGAGAAATATATATATCTTGAGAGAGAGAGAGAGAGAGAGAGAGAGAGAGCGAGAGAGAGAGAGGCATTATTTCTCACATCAAAACATCCATTTATTCTATTATTCTGTTCAGAATTCGCGCATGATAGTACCCCATTGAACATTACACCAATACCAGTTTTTAATTTTTTCTGATAGTAAATGTCAAGTAATGGACACATATTATATACAGAACATTAATATATTAGTCTCACATCAATACACGTAGCGGCTGGGTAAATATTTTTGTTCTATTGGTCTGCTGCACTGGTGGAAAAGTCAGTTAGTTGTATATTCTTGCTTTATGCCAATACTGGACAGTGATGCATTTTTTCATTCATTCATTGTCAAACGCCATGTATCCCAAACGGGGTGGTCAAGGGCTTAGAGTTCATTGTTTTACAGGGATGAGCACTAACCCTCCACCAACCCCACTTGACACGTAGGGATGCCAACAGCATCTGGTGTTCCCAGGCGGTCACCCATCCAAGTACTAACCAAACCCAACGTTGCTTAACTTCGCTGATCGGACGGGAAGCGGTGTACTCAACGTGGCATGGCCGTTGATGCAACGACCAAGTAAATTAGTGTTTTTAAAGAAACCTATCGTATTTTTCTTTTTTTTTTTTTGACAATCCTTCCAACATCGCCTCTATCACATTTCCTTCCTTTCCCTTACGTCTTCCATTCCCCTCACTACCCTTTTCCCACCGCCCCACACATCCTCTCCCCTGCCAACACCTCTTCTGTCGCAATAACCATATATCTCGCCTCCCACACCAGTACAATCGTTCCACACCGACCCACCCACCCATTTCCTACCCACATGCTTACTATCACATTCATAACCACTTTTTCCTTGGTTACTCGTGTCCTTCCCCTAATCCCTACCGTAGTACAATTACCCCCACAGTCTCAGTTGAGTTTGACAATGTGCTTTTCCCCCTCCTGCCATTTTTTCTTAACTCTTTTTGTGTTTTCATGTTTTTGGATTTTACTGTTCATCTTAGGGGGGATGTTTTTTTTTTCCCCTTTGTTGGAATGTTTCGGAAACAAGAAATGTTTTCTTTTTTTTTCTTTTTGAGTTTGTGTATGAAATGTGCTGAGTGTCATGTCAGTACACTTGGATGCATCACTATGTCATCTTGCAATTCCCAGAGCAAGACATTTATACACGGGTTTCCTGCCACCACCATGACAACACTTATTGTGTGGCACAGAGTCATAGTACTTTTACACACACACACACACACACACACACACACACACACACACAGTAGAGAGTACTCTTATAATCTACAATAATGCTCGCGCCACGACAAGGCCATCTATACACTCTGCTCCTCTTTCCTCTTCCTCACCAACACCTCTACCCTTAACTGGTGTTTGGGGCATCACCCTTCCATCTGCGTACATGGCACCAGCCTCTGCATCGTGCACACATCATGGCGCCCCACCACCTCGTGCTGGGTATTCTTCCCAACAATTTCTGACTGGTGGTCTTCTCAGCTCCAAATTGGTTACACTTCACTGTTGCATGAAATCTCCCTACTAAACTCCTCCTCACCCCCCTTCCACCCCATCCATTACTCCTCTCTCTCTCTCTCTCGTACTCCAGCACAAACTCCCTCCCTACCTCACACACCTTCTATGGCTTACGCATTTTACCTTCCTTCGTAGTAAGTTAGTAATGTCTACCTCCCGTCTACTCATTCCCTTACTTCACTCCCTCACCTCCTCCAGCTCTCCCTCCCCCTCTCCCTAGTTCTCCCCCTTTCCTCTCCCCGGTAATGACCCTTCCAAGGTGTCCTTTTTTTTTTTTCTTCTTCTTCTTCACGTCATTTTTTCCCCTCGAATTTTTTTTTACCAAGAGTTGGGGCGGCAAGGGGGGATATTTCACTGATAACTATTTCCTTTTTCCTTCATCAACATTTGTGGAAACTGGGATGGGAATATGTTAGGTTAACAATGCCGTGAGGAGTTATAATAGAGGTATATTTCTGTCCGAACCACATAAACCATCTGATGTAATTCAGCTGTACCAGAAATAATGCCCTGTCTTGTTATTCCAGTAATGCCGGAAATTATGACAAGTTACTGATAAATGTGGCATTTATACTAGGCAGATGCGGGACGGCGGGAACTAAGATATCTTTGGAAGGAAAGATGAAAGGAAGAATGAAGAGAACAAGAAAGGTTGGAAGAAAGAAATCAAGAGAAAAATCAAGGTAACGAGAAAGCAAGGCTACATAAAAGTAAGGATAGAGGAAATGAGAGGTGCAGGAGTGTAGGCGGGGATGGGAGACGGAAGGTGGGTAAAAAAGAAGGACGATAAAGAAGAAGATAATGAAGAAAATCATGAAGGAAGACAGGGAGGCATGAAAGAAGGGCTGTAGGATGGTCAAAAGTTTCTGTAGAAAGAAAGGCAGGAAAGACATGGAGGAAGGTAGTGAAGGAAGTGTGGAGGGAGGGGTAAGAAAGAATGGTAAATGTGAGTATAAATGAGGGAAGTGTCAGTTAATCTACATAATGATGGTGCCACAAGACGTAAATACAGTACATACTAATCAGTTCTTACCACACCACCATCACCCTTAACCTTGAGGATAGAGAGTCTCTCTACAATTAACTCTTGTCATTTTCTGTCTGACTCTCATGCAGTTTTTTCCCTATTCTTAATCTCGGATTTTCTCTCTCATTATCTTTGTTTTTATTTTCCATATAATTTTGCTGCCTCATACTTTCTTTGTTTACCACTATCAGATCTTTTTGCTGTATTTCAATATCTTACTTTTCTATTTCACCAGCAGTTTCACATAGTGTACGAGATATAAAGCAGTTCATGTTATTCAGAGACAGCTCATGCTGGATGGATTAAGTAAATAATATCCATCGCCACATGACCCCGTAGTCAACATCATGTAAGGGTAGATGGCAAGCCCGAGGCCCTGGTGACATAGGATCAACAAACATGCACCCGTCTCCTGGGGCCTGGACCTACCGGTGTGTGCAAAGGGCAAGATCGTCGCTGCCATTGACGACTTCAATTATCAGACCATCAGACGTTTTCGTCAAAATCATTGTGAGTCAGCTAAAAGATTTATCAATAGTACAGGACTGTCTGTCAGTGATTTGACGACAGTGTTATTCTCTGTTGACAAAATAATACCAAAATTATTTTTCATTTAAATCAAATGAAACATTATCGCATTGTTGTCATCCTCCTCCCATTAGTTGTTTGTAATCTCTTCGACAGACAGGCAGCCACACGGAAAGACAGTAATGTAGATTTAACTTCAGTGCACACTGAAAGAGGAATTACAGACTAGTTCAGTGAACGTATCCATACTTCAAGGAGGGTGAGGGTGAGGGTGAGTTAGGGTGAGGGAGAGAGAGAGGGCGAGTTGAAGTGGCAGAGGTGAGGGTGAGGGAGTGTGGGTTAAAGTGGCAGGCGTGAGGGTGAGGGATATGGTGGGTTAAAGTGGCAAGCGTGAGGGTTAGGATGAGTTGAAGTGCCCGGAGCGAGAATGTGGGAGAGGGGGAATTGAAATGGCAAAGGTGAGGGTGAGGGAGAAGGTGAGTTGAAGTGGCAGGGGTGAGGGTGAGGATGTTACGGGGGATGTGAATTTAGGATTAAAATGCTGATACATGTATATAATCTGTTGACACAAGGTGAATCGACTTGTGAAATCAAGTAGTAAGTTTTACTTTATGTGGCATACTTAGCCGATTCTCTAAGGACGTGAATTTTATAAACTTTCTCAATAGTACACAGCGGAGACTATCTACTCACGAATGCTGTATCATCAGTACTGTTGGCCTCTGAGAAAGTGATTTTACCTGCTGGCAATCAGTAACTAATAATAATAATGGACAGGTCCTTGCTGGTGCTTAACTCCTGGCTGCCACATCGGATTTAAGTTTTAATATGGAAGAACTGGCTTAAATACCAGTCGTGATTAAGAAGTTTGTGCGAACTGGGAGTAGCACAGTAAAGTAAGCTCAGTGTGGAGAATGAAGCACGATTCTACATTTACATTAAGCTCAAGAAAAGAACTGTAAATTAATTAATTACAATGAAGTAAATTTACGTTACATCTCAAAATTTCATTCAATAGGGGAATTCACTGTCACAGGGGAACTAGTGAATTCAAATATCAAAGGAAATACACTCACTCATTCAAAAGCTAATTAGACTTAAACCTAGGAAAACGAAAGGAAATACTGGTCAGTGGAGGGAACGGAGCTGAAGCTACGTAAGCCTGGGCGTCTGTCTGTTTCTACGACAGGTGCTGCTCGCTTCTAAGCCCATTACTCCGATCATCAACTCGGTGGGGAGATGCGGGGAATAGCTGTACAATGGAGACGCTGCTCTCAACATTGGGGATAACGAGTACCTTCTCCCAAGGAAGTCAGAACCTGACTGATGTAACCAAGCCGGGTATGGGAGTAAGAGATGGCCATGTTCACCGGAAGTGGGCGTGGCCTAATTTCAACGGTCAATGGAGGCAGGGCAAACGATATACACACGCAATAAAATCACTCAGTGGAGCGCTAATGTCATGCGTAAGAACACTTTTGAAACAGTGACCAATGTTCTGAAAAACTATCCCGATCAAAGTGCATACAGGGATGGTTAAACTGAGTGACACACAGTGGGTTTCCCACTAAAGTTCATGGTTTCTCACTAAAGTACAATCACGAATTTGTATAAATACGCAATCACGCGAATTCGTGACAGAGAGAGAGGGTGAATTAAGGTGGTAGGGGTGAGAGTGAGTTGAAGCGGCAGAGGTGGCGGTGAGTTAGGAGAGGGAGCAGCAGAGATGAGTGGAAGAGAAATTATGAGAATAATACCTTCCTCAGGTAATGTGGGGTCTGTGGGACACACGCTATTTTTCTTAGTGTTGTTTCATATATTACTATAAGGTCTTGGGATCTGGTTTTCCCTCTACCTTCCTGACTAGTAGACTAGTGTAGGGAGGTGATGGGGTCAGTTCGGGATCTGGCTCTGTTATCGCAGTAAAGGGCCTTGGGGTCCACTGGACCCCGCATTACCTAACCTGTGATTTTTTTTCCCCATAATCTTCAATACCAAAAAAAAAAAAGAAAAAAAAATTGACATGTGCTTCTCTTACTTATGACAGAAACATTGGCCATTACTGTACATCATGCAATGATAGAGAACTGGTGGAACATATCAGTTTTGGTATGACAGCCACTTATTTCATTTGGTTAAAATTTGTCAGTGTTTTTCATTTTAATTTTCCATGCAATATTTTGTCACTTATAGTTTCATTCATTTTGCACTAAACTGAAGGAAAAGGGCTGCAAAAACTGTGAACAAGCGATTATTTCAGTAAAGTTGTTGTAAGGACTTATGGTGATTTTTGAAATATTGGGGTCTGACAGACCCCACATTACCTAAGTAAGGATAAAACTTTAGTTTTACCTGAGAAGGGTTAAGCAATGATTGAAATAACACGAAGGGATAATCTGAACACATGCACTTCAATCTCTCTCTCTCTCTCTCTCTCTCTCTCTCTCTCTCAACTCCACCCTATAGGCCATAAACTTTAACAAGGGTTTTCAACACTGGTAAGTGACAGGGATAAGGGTGAGGGTGAGTGGAAAAGAACTTGTGCCGTGTGCTTTTACTTTTACTCCTCTAACTTGTGTAGCTGGATCACTTGACAAGAACCTGTAAATCTGTGCAATCTTTGTAGCTCTTTTTTCAGCTACGTGTAATCTGACCACCTGACTTGACAGCCAGAATCAAACTGGAAAATTAGCTGATTGGATTAGAGAGAGAGAGAGAGAGAGAGAGAGAGAGAGAGAGAGAACGTCATTTACTATCATTAGAATACGAAGATTTTTAGAGTATGTTAGGAAAAAGTATCAGAATTTTACAAGATCGACATCTCCAACTTATTGTTTCCTATCATCTGGGTGGGTGTAGGTATTGGTTGCATTCACTTTATAGTGTAGGAGGTCACTGTAACACACTTCAACAGTCCCCACCCTCTTAGACACGACATAACAGATAATGATCCCTCTCTCTTTTTTCACAGCCTTGTCATCGTTTTACTCTGACGCACCACAAGAAATGTCACAAATAACCCATACATTTGTAAAAGTGTTTCCCTGCCTGAAGGGGCAGTGCTGACATTTGTTTTCTCTATTTTTTAATTTCCTGTTTTATATTGTTGATGGTGTTGGTGGTACAGTAACCCAGCCAGTGACTCAGGTATCACTATTAATGTGTTATATATCCACACCTGTATAGAGAGGTGCCTGTGAGATATCACTTTGGACTAGTGGTAAATTTACTTATGTGTTGTATACTTACCCCTGTATAGTGATATGTCACAGAAACATAACTCTGAACTAGTGTTATGTGTAGTTTAATGTCTTGTTATATCCACTTATGTACTCACATATGCCACGTAGACATCTCTTAATGTTAGTGTTATGTTAGTTAATCCTTTAATATTTAGGATTTAATCCTTTCATTAAGAGAGCGTGTTTTATGTTCCTGGCGGTTTTATTCAAATTAGCGGAAACTTTTAGAAATGGAAATGATAGATATATTGAACATAAACCCTTTGAACAGTAGAGTTACTTCCTAAATTGAACATAAACGTCTGGTTGTAACACGAATAAAATCTAAATAGTGTCATCGGAGTGTATGGGTTATTATCATAATGATGTGTCATGAAAGTGCAAGTGAAAGAGTTTTAGCAAGCAAATTCCGTGAAATAGTTAGAGGTTGATCTCTTGACAGTGAGATCTGTTGTGCACGCCACCACCACCAGGCCTGTGAAAGTCATTGGAGTCGAGCCACTAGACGACCAGTCAGAGTGTGACATGGAAGGGTTAGCGCTTATTCATAATGCAACTTGTGTCTGATGTTGCCGCTGCCCCTTTCTCATCACTGTTTCCTGCATCGATCTCTTAGTTCAGCTATTGACCAGACTAATGCAGCCTCTCCTCCCACTCTTTACTATTGGTAAGGCAGGACAAGTGGCTGGTAAGGACATCAGCCACAGTTTCACCTAAGAAAGTAATCACAGTGTGTTGCACAGCCTTTGTTTAAACACTAAAACGTTTTTTAATGAAAGTAGATAATAAAGCGCTGGTTAAGAAAAATAATACAGTATATCTAACCACTGATACACTGCATCGATATTCTTATATACGGAGTCTAGCTAAGCATCTAATAAACATTTAGATTCAAAATAACCATGACAAAAAACCAAGTTAAGAAGTCATACCGTAATAAACAATACAACACTCTATTACCTCAGTCGCGCTAATATATTATACACAGTCTGTCATACTGAAAAGTACGTTCGGTGATGCCCCATTTCTTGATTTGCTCTTATCATTCACTACCGCGAAAGATAAAACATAAGTCCTACTATCCCACCGTCATCACTTAATCTCGACATCACACACCACACCACCCAAGAATGTCCTGTGTATCAGTACCTTTTTTTCTCTACCTACAATATTCAGATCCTCCTATTCCTAATTCTGGTTGCACTGGAATTTTCCTAATTTCTCAGTCTTTCCATTTATCTCAGCTGTCAGGTGTGTTTTTCTCATTCGTCAGTTATGTGGACATTTCTAAGGCCTCTTCTTTGAATCTGCGAATGATAAGAAAAGTCTCTCTCTCTCTCTCTCTTTATTCTTGCAGACAAGTGGATGACAATGACCTGGACAACCGAGCAGAAGGTTTTCTGTGTAAAGACACACTACGAGACCAAATCGTTCAAGACTATTCAAGCGACGTTTATGCATCGATTCAATTTCCACCATTATCCAGACATGAGTGAAATTCTCAAGTTTGTTCGAAAGTTTGAAGCCTATGGTACTGTGGAGGATCGTAGAAAAGCTGCACAACTACCTACTGGAAGTCTTGTTACAGTGTGCACACCTTAGAATGTCGCGAGGGTTCAAGACTCTGTCAGCCCGAGCCTGAGCAAGTCTCTGCGTCATAGGAGTCAACAGCTTGGGATGTCATGTTCTTCATTTTGACTCATTTTGATCTCTGATCTGAAACTCTATCCCTATAGGATTCAGATCAAACGCCAGATCACCCAGACTGATAAGCATAAGAGAGTTGCCATGTGTCAGTGTTTTTCTCAGACGATCAAGGAGAATGAAGAGTTCCTGGGTAACGTGTGGTTCTCAGATGAGGCACACTTTCTGCTGTCTGGACATGTCAACTCCAAGACCTGTGTTTTCTGGGGCACTCAGAACCCTCACTGTGTTGCTCAGCCACCTTTACTTTCAAAGAAGTGTACTGCATGGGTTACAATGTCAAAACATGGAATCATTGGGCCATTTTTCTTTGAAGATGAGGGTGGAAATGTCGTGACGGTGACAAAGGGGCGCTATGAGATCATGAAGCTGTTCTGGGGTGAGCTGAAGGAACGTAATGTTGCTGAAGATGAACAATGGTTTCAGCAGGAAGGTGGTCCTCCTCACACTGCAAACATCACCACGGACTGGTTGAGGGAGCACTTTGGGGAAAGCCTCATCAGCCGCAAAGCCAACACAGAATGGTCTCCACATTCACCGGATCTCAACCCCCCAGGCTTTTTCCTCTGGGGTTTTCTCAAAGACAACATCTGTCAGAACAATCCTCAGACCATCCCAGCTTTAAAGACAACCATCACAGTGAAGATTCAGACCATCAGCCAGGATGAATGTGTGCACGTTATCAACAACTTTGCACGGAGCATTCAGGAATGTCTGCGGCTCGATGGCAGTCATTGGAGCATATTCTCTAAGTGCCCTGGAGAATTTTTTGGTTCAAGTTTATGCTTAATCAGTTTGAAATATAAGATTGTCATCATCTCAGCTTTAAATAAATGCAATCATTATCAGTCTATCATGTCTGGATATTAAATAAAGCCTGGGTGAATGGGTTTCAGTCATTCTGAGACACACTTGTATGTGAGTATTTATTCTTCACTGCAAGTACTCTGCTTATTTATAGTGATTAAAGCTTACATGCCGTTATCTTGTTTAACAGAGAAACAAATGAAATATATTCCTTGTGTTTTTGGTGAACAATTGGGTATTTTATTCTCAGGAACACATAAGGAAAATGTTTAAAAGTAATTATGATCGTCTGGCGTCTGTTGTGATGGTGTCACAAAGGACTTTGTAGTTACTTGTAGAGAAGTTTTGTAGTTTAGTTGTCACTCTCGATTTCTTGTAATAGGAATTAAAGATGAATGCAGGGTTGATCTTAATTTATTATCTTCAGAGAAATCTAAGTTGAGCAGGGTATGTCTTACAAAGACAATATAATAAGTAAGTCTAGTTGAGCCCCTCTTTCTTGTTTACTCTCTCCACTACCTGTCGGTTCAATCACTAGCCTCCTTCTGAGCTCTCTTTCCTAAATTCTGGTGAAACAGGGGTCGTGTCACGTGTGTTACACTGTGGTTGGAAAGTTCCAGAAACCTGTGTGTGACTATGTGTGTATGTCACTAGGCTTTGTTCCCCTGCTATCTCGCTGACACACTACCTACATCATCTCCTGACATTACTTCCTATCTGTCGTCGACATTTCCTCAGTTAACTTGCAAGATCATTTCCCCTTCCCAGGCTCGCATGGAGCTGTCTATCTATCTATTTATCTATCTATCTATTATGATTTGTAATTATAATATGGACTCATAACATTGCTCGGCCATGCCGTTGAAGGTCCTCCGACAGCAATCATCATTGACATATGCTAATCCATTAGTACATAATATTGATTATAATATTGTATACATATAATATTCATAGTAAATTGCAATGATCCAGTAATATTACATTTTAAACAAGTTGTATACATATTTGAATAAATGCACTAAAAGTAAACTCTTTAACTGTAATACAGTATGTACTGTAATACAGTATGTCTTTGAGAGAGGTGAAGTCAGTGAATGTACAGTGAGGTTGGATGGTGAGGAATTGGAAAATGTGAGTACGTTTAAGTACTTGGGTAGTGTGATGAGTAAGGATGGAGGTTTGGAGGGTGAAGTGCTTGAAAGGGTACAGCAGGGAAGAAAGGTTGCTGTTCTTTGAAAGCAGTGATAAGAAACAGGGAAGTGAGCATGGAAGTGAAAAAGTTACTACATGACAGTATTGTGATACCAACTCTAACGTACGGAAGTGAAGCTTGGACGTTGTTGGAAGGACACAAGACAAGAGTGAGAGCCGTGGAAATGAGTTATTTAAGAGGAGCCTGTGGAGTCACATGGAGAGACAGGCTGACGAATGAGGATATAAAGCAGCGTTGTGGTGTTGATGTGGATGTGATAGGAAGCGTTATGAGGAACACACTGAGGTGGTTTGGCCATGTGGAGAGGATGGAGGGTGAAAGACTGACGAAGAGAGTGTATGTGAGTGAGGTGGAGGGGGAAAGAGGGAGGGGGAGGCCGAGGATGAGATGGAGAGATGGGGTGGAAAAGTATATGAGAGAGAGGGGGGTGTGAGTTGGGAGCAGGGGAGTGAAATGGCGGGGGACAGGGTGACTTGGAGGCGATTTGTTTGTGGCCACCCCAAACGGGATTGAGGCGTCTGGCAATAGACAGATAGATAGACAGTATGTACTTGGGTTATTGTAGTGAAATGCATACATGCAAGAAGAAAAAATAGTTTAAAATTAAGATTATGGTCTATCTATCTATCTATCTATAGCCCGATGCCCTAATCCCGCAAAGGGTGGCCACAGACAAAACGCCTCCAAGTCACTCTGTCACCCACCATTTGACTCCCCTCCCCCCAACTCACCCCCCCCCTCATATACCTCTCAACTCCATCCCTCCACCTCATCCTCGGTCTACCCCTCCCTCTCCCTCCCTCCACCTCACCTACATACACCCTCTTAGTCAGTCTTTCATTCTCCATTCTCTCCACATATCCAAACCACCTCAGTGTATTTCTCCTAATCTTTTCAACCACATCCACATCTACCCCACAACGTTCCTTCACTTCTTCATTCGTCAACCTGTCCCTCCACGTCACTCCACATGCTCCTCTCAAGTAACTCATTTCCACTGCTCTCACTCTTGACTTGTTCCCCTCTTGCAAGGTCCACGCCTCGCTTCCATACGTCAGGGTAGGGATCACAATATGGCATGATTATGGTAAGAGTTATTAATATTTCATTTAAAGATAATGGTACTGGTGTGCCATACCTCTATATCATGGGTCATTCTTCATTGTATATATATATATATATAGATAGATTGATAATTAATACTATATACAAAATATGTACACTTCATTCAGGGGGGTTAACTTGGTTTTAACTCTCCCCCCACTAAATACTGATTCCAAATTAGCAATTCTTGCATGCATTCTGTGCATTGCGAACAGCAGTACTGCGAATACAATGCGGAAGATTATAAAGACAGTAGGTGCTGGGCTATACACATAATATGGGTTGAACATACTCAGACTCAAATCTTCCCAGGGCTTCATTGTTTCATTGATCAGCTGCATAGTTTCAAACTTAGGTGAAGTCAACTTAATACTTGTGCTCATGTTTAAGTCCATATCAGGCAGTGGGTGGAAATGTTTGTGTGTATGATTGAGGATGGCGTAGTGATTGATGGTAGATAAAGTGGACATGGATGGTGTAAATACCGCACAGTAGTCTGGTGCTATGTATAATCCTGAGGCTGAAATATGAGATGGTGGTATATCTGGACAGACTATGTAAACTGATGTGTTATGAGTGAAATAAAAAAACTGTGAGTGTCTGATGCGTTGATGGTGTACAAGTTTATCTGGAGCAAAAGTGAAGTTGCAATGATTATTAATATTGTTATTTCTGATGATAGCCATTTCACAAGGGACTAAATCAGTAGGCTGAAACGTGAAAATGTACACAGGGCAAAGATGAACAGCATGAAAGGATGTGCGGCACTTTCGTTCAATCGTTGATTCACTTGCGAAAGTGACAGTGTTCTATCTCTTGGAGACCATGATGAGTTCGGTGTCTGTGTTGATGTTGATGATGACCAAAGTGTTGTTATTTTTATAGGGGAAGGGGTGTATTTGGTATACTGTGAACAGGTCTTCAGTTATGAATGGTACATGAACTACTACTGATGTTGGTGTTAGTGTTGCTTCTAAATATGGATAATATTGCATGAATTCCCTACTGCGGAACAAAGGCTTCAATTTATGTTTATGTATGCCTTGACTAATTATCTGATGTAGCTCATGAACTGGGAGTAAGTCAATTGTGATCTTGCCATCACCAGCATTCGAAATTCTTTGCATAAGTGCCCTGTAACGATCTCTAGTGTTGTCTAATTGTAGTAGAATCGTGTCAATATGTTCTGTGATGATGGAGAAGTGTTGGAAAAGTGTAATGTTTCCTTCCATTTCATTTACTTTATCTACACTCTCGAGAGCTATGTTTTCTGCCTTTTTCAGATTTTTCACAATTGTCTTCATTGCTGAGTTCTGTCCTGTGATGAATTTATCTTGGTATGTTAGCACCTGAGCTATTTTATTAAATTTGTTGTTTATTTCTTTAAGGTCATCCTCTGTAGCCAGTCCAAAGATGTTCCCAAGAACTGCGCCACCCAGGTCGAACAAACCGCGCTTTTGGCGAGTACGTGTGATGTTGTTCCTGTCGCTCAGTACCTCCGTTCCATAAGATGGGAGATCTTGGATCATGATGAGCACAGTTGACTTTGCCTGTTCTAATTTCCATTTCGCTTTGTGTTTTGTGCTTGTGAAACATAATTTCCTATCATGAAGTCCAGAGTTCGCATAGGCTTCGCAAGGCTGTCTAGATAAGTAGGTAATTCATACAAGTAATCTAGACTTATTTCAGTACTCATGACGTCCTTAACGATTGTAGTCGTCGCCGTTGGAGCTATGAGGCATCCTTGTCGTACTATGTGTTGGGGGTCTAAGTGCGCATATCCTCTTGCTATGTAGAGGAGAATCCATAGCATAAGTTCCTTCATCGTAACCTACCGAAAAAAAAATCTATTAATTTCCTAATATGGTCATGCTGTGGTCGATGATAGTGATGAAGTGCGTTACGGTTGATTGTTATTTCATTTATAGAAGGAGTTTAAATCGATATTTAATTCTCGTAAATGATGTACTGTAGATTTTATTGGAACAGTTGCACCTATGTTCGATTGTTTGGTATATGACCTTAATTTCTTTTTGTAATCATTGTTGTTTTCTTGCTTGGTTTCTTGAGGTACGTTCGCCTGTTCGGTTGTATCCGATGCTGAATAATTATTGGATAATTCCCTTGAAACTCGTTTTAAATGGTCAATATGAACTTGTTTCTCTTCGCCACTTGACAGTGACTTAATTAAAACTTTGTTTGCTTTTATGTTAATTACTCTGTATGGGCCCTCAAATTTTGGGGATAATTTATTGTCTCTCGTATGAATGATACCATAAACAATGTCTCCTAAGCTGATAGGTGAATCTCTTGCCTTCTTGTTAAATGCCTCCGTCATTTCTTCCTTGGACATCGTTAATTGTTTTTTGACTCTTTTGTGTATGTCCTGGAATTAACGTAAACGGAGTTTAGAGTAATCATCGTAATTGTATATGGGCAGACTGTCACCTTCTAGGAGCTCTTATGGTAGTTTTTTATCTGTCCCATATATAATGAAATGTGGTGTGTCACCTATGGATTTATTTATAGATCCATTAATTGAGGCTTCTACTCTGGGAATCCAATCATCCCAGCTTGCATAATTTTCACTGAGAATGTGTCGTAGCAGATCTAATACTTTTTTATTTTGTCTCTCTACCAACCCATTCGATGCTGGGTGATAGGCTAAAACGTTAACCTTTTTGATGTTGTATTGTTTACATATTTCTTGTAAGATCTCAGAATTAAATTCTCCTCCATTATCACTTATTAGTACCTTTGGGGTAGTAAAGCGACATATTACATTATCTGTTATTGCCTTTGCTATTGTCTCTGCTGTCTTATCTTTAATTGGAGATAAAATGACATAACGGGAAAAATGATCCGTTGCTACGAATAAGTATAGGTTATTATTGTATGATAATGGCATCTTGAGTAAATCAACAGCGACAACGTCCCATGGTTGATGTGGTACAGGGTAATTACCCATCGGTGCAGGTGTGATTGGGTATCCTTTGTGTTTCGCACATGATTCGCATCTGTCTATATGATTGTTTATATCTTTTCGTAATGAAGGCCAGTAATATAACAGCTGGGCTTGTTTGAATGTCTTATCCTTTCCAGGATGTCCTGCATGTGGGCTATCGTGTATCGTTCGTAATACTTGGGGTATCATGTCATTAGGTACTACCAACTGGTTAGTATTTCTTTGGCGTTTTGGTTGTTTAGAGTTAATCTTGTATAATGTATTATTGACCATTGTGAATTGTTCGAGTGGGGCATGCAGTTTGGGTAATTGTATGTCATCTCCACTTTCTAACTTGTATATAACTTTAGACCATATTGGGTCAAGTCTTTGTGCCTTTGCGATATCATCGTGGTTTGGGATATTTCCTTTGAGATCTAATGCCGCGACCTGAATTGTGTTCGGGTTCCTAGATAATGCGTCAGCTACTATGTTCATTTTACCTTGTATATAATGAATTTGTACATTGTAGTTTTCAACTGTACATTTCCATCTTGCTCTCCTCCCAGAAAGGAGTTTTTCTTTAAACATACCCACCAGTGGTTTATGGTCGGTGAATAAGTGGATTTCGTAACCATATACCAAATCTCGAAACTTTTGTAATGCAAAAACCACTGCAAGTGCCTCTAAGTCTGTAGTGCAATAATTTTTCTCTTCACCTCTTGTTTGTCTGCTGGCAAATGCAATTGGTTGATTTTTTCCTCTTTTACGGTATCTTCCTGCATCAGTACAGCCCCTAATCCTTTAACTGATGCGTCTGTACAAATAAGAAATGATTTTGTGTAATCTGGATATGCTAAACAAGGTGCATTTGTTAGTTTAATTTGTAGATTGTTAAATGCCCTTTTTTGTTCTTCTTCTCATTGGAATATAGCATCTTTTTTGAGTAGCTGGAATAGAGGAAAGGCTATATGAGAGAATTGTGGTACGAATGACCTATAGTACCCAGCTAGACCTAAAAATTGTCTAACTTCGTCAGTCGTAGTGGGTTCAGGAAAATCTCTCACTGCCTGTATTTTGTCATCAGTGGTGTGAATACCATTAGAACTTAATTTGTTGCCTAAGAAATTTATTTCCTTAAAGCAAAATTTGCACTTAGAAAGTTTAATTTTTAAACCAGCATCACTAAGCTTTTGTATGAGTAGGTCTAATTTCCTGAGATGATCCTTAATATTCTTCGTTGCGATTATAATATCGTCAAGATAAACAAATATTCCTTGTCCTAAAATTCCGGACAATACGTATTTCATAAGATGCTGGAATGTGCCTGGGGCTGTCCTCAGTCCCATTGGCATTCTTGTATATTGGTAATGGCCTCTGTTTGTGGAAAAGGCAGTGTATTTACGTGACTCCTCCGAAATCGGAATCTGATAATAGCCGTTTAGGAGATCGATGGTTGAGAATATGTTATTCTCAGGACCAATATTCTGTAGAACGTCGCTTAGCAATGGCATGGGAAATCGGTCTGGGATTGTGTGATTGTTTAGTTTACAGTAATCTACTACCGCACGCATTTCTCCATTTCGTTTGGGCACGAAGAATAATGGGGCATTCCACGGGGAGACTGAAGGCTCAATAATTCCAAGTTTTAACATTTCATCGACATACTGATTTGCAAGTGTACGTTGAGAGTGTAGAGTGTGGTATGCGGTAAGCTGGTACGAAAATTGGTGGTGTTTCTGGGTGCACATTAATCATGTGATTAATCAAGTTAGTACACCCTAATTGTTCTCCGGGTAATGCTACGGTGTCCCTGTGTGTTTCCAGCAGGGTTAACAAATCATTTTCTTCATCAAATTCACCTGAGTGAATTAAATTCTCTTTTATTCTTTCTCTATCAGTAGATTTTATCGCACTTGTCACTCCAGCTATAACTATTTCCTTCACAGGGGCAGGACATTTTTCAATATTAAATATGCAAGTCCCCTTTTTCAACTGAACTTCCCCATTCATGTGATTAATTATGAATATCTGAGTCTGCCCTTCGTCGTTCATCTGACATAATGCGTTTTCTACTGACAATCCCTTTACTTTACATAATTCTTCTAAGACAAGAACAGTACTATTCCGTAATTTGCTCTTTATGGTAACTTTCATGTAGGAATTAGGTGGTATAACTAAATCATTGGTGAGATGGGCTGGAAAAATTGATAAATCAGTACTGTTATCTGGTTCACTAATTCTGGAGGCTAGGGCTGGTGGTTGGAGTGGATCTATACACTCATCTGTTTATGTATGTTTGTTTAAGCCTTTAATATTACCAATTCTTTTTGGTTCTCTTTTACTAATCGGTGAGGGCTCTGAAGGTATTTCCTCTATGAATTCATTGTCAAAGTCTATTCCATTCATTTGTGGGAGTATAGTTATGTTCTGTGCTCTCATGGATCTTAAGCCCAGTAATATATGAGCTTTAATTGCTGAGTTTTCAACGATATAGAAAAATGCAGAGAATGGTCTTGTAGTCTCTGTGAAACTGATATTTAATCTTATCATACCTTTCACTGTAATTTGTTTTCCATCTACCGTGTATAAATCTAAATCAGCTTCATCCACAAAAGTTACTTTCTTCTTATTTTTAAGAATTCTATTTATTTCTTCATGTGTTATTAAGTTCACTGGAGAGCCTGTATCTAAAAATAAGGAAACGTTTTGATCCTCACATACAGCTGGTATCAAGATACACTCATTTCCCAACATGCTTCCTATGTGAATTTTAGACTTGTTTTTCTTTACGTTTGTTCGTTTTTTGTCATGACTTGGTCTTCCCCCGATTTGAACATAGACACAATTTTTTTTACTGTTTTGCAGTTACTGGTCCAGTGCCCTTGGTATCTATGATGCCTACAGTAAGGACCAAATCCTTGTGTCTTTTGCTTGTCCTCTTTTGCTTTGATAAAGCATTCATACCTTGTGTGTCCTGGTTTTGCACAATAATGACATAGAATGGACCTATCCCTTGACTGTGACCTACGAGGTGACTTCCCATAAGTAGTGATGTTTATGGTGCGAGACCTGCTTGGGCTGCACGAAAACTTATGAAACTGCCTGTAGCCTGGTGTCTGTGATCGAGCCCTCGTCACGTTTGGTTGTTTGGTCTGCCTGCTTTCTGGTCGCGATCGATTTTGTTCTCTGTTTGGGGTCGGTGTAGATGTTTTCACAGCTGATACTGTCTCAGGTATTCTCATTCTACCAGAATGTGCATGTGTGTCGACCATACCTGCTATACTGCACTGCATCTCTACCTCGTTCATTAAGTCTAGTAAGCACATGCCTGGGGTGTACGCGATCGTCTTGGCGATCTTAAGGGTCCTATCAGGTAATTTACACAAGGCAGCTACATAACCAATGATGTCCACGACGAGGTCTGGGGACATCTTTCCATCATCTGTTATCCAATTTGAGTTTTCCAAAGTAACTAACAATGTTCTTTTGATTGTGGAGACATCAGCAGTTATTTCACTGAGCACATGGTTTGTAGTGTGCTCCCTTACAAGATCTACAATCTTACGTAATTCTGGAATTATACCTGGCAAGAAGTTCAAACCTCCAGAAAATTTCTTCAAAAATTCAGTTTTAAATTCATCTTACATCCTAGCTTTAAGGAGCTTGTCCGATAGCAATAAATTGCTTGCTGGACATCTTTCCTGGCTTATGCAAGATGAAAAAATGGCAATTTTCTCTTGTTCATCTAGTATGTGGCGCTTGATGAACATTTGTTCGCACTGACTAACTAATGAAATTACATCAGTGCGATCATTTACTGTGCCAGAGAATTTTGGGGCAGTTTTATCTTCATGGTACACATACACATGGGGTGGGGTTGTTAGATCCATGGTATTTGTTTGGTGATTCATTTTCACTGTTTGCTCTGTTAATTTAACTTGGACTTGTTTATCGTTGTGTGAGGGAATGGTGGAATATATTCGGCCGGAACAGTGAACCCTGTAAAGTGTATTGGCGTACGTGTGAAAGTCAGCAACAAAGTCCTCACTTGCTACGTCAGAGGGGGTTTCCCACTCATCATCTGGAACTGCCGTATTGATTCTTGGTCTTTAATTTGTAGCGAGGTTTGTACAAGGGGTGTGTTGCCTTGGGGCTCTCCTAATTGTGAGTCTGTTGTTGTGGCTAATTGTGTGTCATCTGGTATTAACGTGGGTGGTGGCGAAAATATTCCTGTCATTAAGATATGGTGTTATGAAATACGCCTTTTGTTTATTTATGTCCTAAAAAAATAGATGAGTAAATAAGTTGAAATAAATGATAGTGAGTGTATAAGTATATATATGGAAATAAGTAAAGAAGTTGAATATAGCTAAATTTAGCACTGAGAAGAAATGAGTAAGTATAATTTTACCCACTTGATACAGATCGTAGAGGTGTGTTGATACAAAAGTCGATCTCGGAAGAAAAACGCAGGGTTGATTGAAGATCTCTTGATAATTCTAGTGCTGTGTTGATGGACGATATTACTCAGGAAATTCCATGGCCTGGTGCTTGTGGTGGTTAACAGCTGTCACAGGCAAACCTACCTCAGCATAGAACGTCGAATTTTCAACTCAATACTGTGGAAATAAATGAGTATGAGTAGGAGCTATGTGAATAATGAGTAATGAGTAGTGGGTGAGAAGTGCCTGGTGTCAGTCACATGTTGCTTGGCGTGGCAAACTCGCGTTGTGAAGTCATCTCAGCACATGGTGACGTCGGCTTCCCACACTGGTAGCTGTGGTGAATACTGAGTAGCGATGCATAAGCTGGGTGAAGAAAGGTGAGTAAGTCATGTTATAAATGTGGCTCTGGTGTTTTGCTGCGTGTCTTGACCTCTGCGTCAGCGATGGAGGTAGTCGGGAGAGAGTGGTGGGGGTTTGTTTGCTTGTTACTTTGGTGTGTCCTCTTCTTTACTTGCTTTGTTTTTTATTCTTCTTACTGCTGCTTGAATTTACGTGAAGATTATAGAGTTGTTTTGTAGACTTGCAGGCTATTTGCATTGTAGGCTGTATTTTGTAGGAATTCACCAGTCTCTTCGGAGGCGTGGGTTCGAATCCCACTGCTGCCACCAAATGTCACAAAGGACTTTGTAGTTACTTGTAGAGAAGTTTTGTAGTTTAGTTGTCACTCTCGATTTCTTGTAATAGGAATTAAAGATGAATACAGGGTTGATCTTAATTTATTATCTTCAGAGAAATCTAAGCTGAGCAGGGTATGTCTTACAGAGACAATATAATAAGTAAGTCTAGTTGAGCCCCTCTTTCTTGTTCACTCTCTCCACTACCTGTCGGTTCAATCACTAGCCTCCTTCTGAGCTCTCTTTCCTAAATTCTGGTGAAACAGGGGTCGTGTCACATGTGTTACACTGTGGTTGGAAAGTTCCAGAAACCTGTGTGTGAGTATGTGTGTATGTCACTAGGCTTTGTTCCCCTGCTATCTCGCTGACACACTACCTACATCATCTCCTGACATTTCTACTTCCCATCTGTCGTCGACATTTCCTCAGTTAACTTGCAAGATCATTTCCCTTTCCCAGGCTCGCATGGAGCTGTCTATCTATCTATTTATCTATCTATCTATTATGATTTGTAATTATAATATGGACTCATAACAATGGCACCATTGGCAGCCAATCAGCAGCCGTGAATCAGGCACACCCAACTCGCCCCATACATCTCAGGTGCACGGGTCAGTCGACTAGGGTATAGTTGATGCGCAGTTTGAAAAGATCTCTCTCTCTCTCTCTCTCTCTATTAAAAGACAGACCTCGAACTTATCATTTCGTACAGTTACTGTAACGCGAATGTCACTATTAGTGACAGTTAAGAAAATGATGGAAACTTCTTACTGTGAATAATACGCATGCTCACCAGATATCCACGACTGCTTACAACAATGTACTGTACTTGGCATATCAGTATCAGTATTATAACACTCCATTCCCACCCACAACAATGTACTGTACTTGGCATATCAGTATCAGTATTATAACACTCCATTCCCACCCACAACAATGTACTGTACTTGGCATATCAGTATCAGTATTATAACACTCCATTCCCACCCACAACAATGTACTGTACTTGGCATATCAGTATCAGTATTATAACACTCCACTCCCACCCACAACAATGTACTGTACTTGGCATATCAGTATCAGTATTATAACACTCCACTCCCACCCACAACAATGTACTGTACTTGGCATATCAGTATCAGTATTATAACACTCCACTCCCACCCACAACAATGTACTGTACTTGGCATATCAGTATCAGTATTATAACACTCCACTCCCACCCACAACAATGTACTGTACTTGGCATATCAGTATCAGTATTATAACACTCCACTCTCACCCAACAATTTACCCTCCTCCTCCCACCCCCCGTACAAGTGTAACTGATCTGGAGCACAATACAAATAGATTATTATATTTGCCACTGAATATCCAGCGTTGATACATCAGAGAAATAAACTGTTTCACCTTTAGTTAAGAAGTGAAAAAAAAAAAAAGCAACATATTATTTTTAAAGTTACATTTCAGAAATAGTTTGGTAAAAAAGAAAAAAGTGTCGATTCTGTCACGTAAATACTATTTCAGTTATGAGAATAAATTAACATTAAAATGGATTAATTGACCAATTAGCTTATTGAATATTCATCGGTGCTGGTGTTCAGAGGAAAAATATTAATACAAAATAATATCATCATGTCATACTACGAAAAAAAAAATGCTATATAAAAATTTCGGTATGTATTAAAATCAGCTAGTAATTAATAATTCACTTCCACTGCCAACATAATATGTGTAATACAAGAGCAGCTATCCTCTAATATGAAACACACATACACACACACACACACACACACACACACACACAAGCAGAGAGAGAGAGAGAGAGAGAGAGAACAGTAATCTATCTGAACCAGTAGCCTACTGTGAGCTTCTGACCATCAGATCTTACAGTGTTCATCTGTTTTCATACGGTAACAGTAAAAACTTAAATCGGAAAAATCACTTGAATGGGAAAACCTATAAAAGGTGCATTTCAACGAGAATATCAAAGCGGATTTTATTTTCGCCAAATACACACTTTTATCGCCATTTGTATACCCGGGATATTAGTACAGAAATTATCATACGCGAAAGATACAACTCTGATGGCACGGTTGCTGTGTGTGTGTGTGTGTGTGTGTGTGTGTGTGTGTGTGTGTGTGTGTGTGTTTAGTTTGTTTAGTGTCTATGGATGTAGCAGATCTGTGATCATAAAAGTGTTTTGTGCATGAGTCTACACCAGAAATAAACTGATGAAAACTCAGCCCACTGCAAGGGAAGGATAACATTGTCTTAAAAAATGCACGGATTCTGCAATTTATCCAAAATAGCAGTGAAAACTGATACCACTTACGAAATTAAAGTTCACAACCTCCTGCAAGTAAAAACGTACCACAAACGTAAAGTACACCCTGACTCAATTAACCATTATGAAAGGCAACACACACACACACACACACACACACACACACACACACACACACACACACACATACACACACACACATTCAATTCCTCTGTTACATTTTAAAGAAATATGTTTCATTTGCTCTCGTGTCACTTACATTCCATTATTTTTTTACCCCCCGCCTGACAAAGTCAGAGAAGGGTATTGTTACCACTGGTGTCCGTCTGTGGAGTTGGGAGGCTGGAAGCCGAAATTTGTTTATTTCAGAG